>NC_058082.1:541350725-541600616 GCF_014858855.1 Bufo gargarizans
GGGGAGATAGGAGCAGTCTGCTCGCACAGAACCTGGATGGAATAGAAGATACAAACAACCGAACTAGAAATTACACTTATCTCTGAGAGCAGGAACTGACAGCCAACCTTCCCTCCAAGCTTCCCAGACCAGAATGAACAGTATAATCCGCTCAGGTCACTGGGCAGTGTGCTATTTAAACTAAAGACCCCACCCAGTGCACCTGATGAGAGGCAGATCCAGCACGGCTCCAAAGCAACCATTAAACTCGTGCTGCTATCCTGGCTGACCTCCGCACATCGTCAGAGTGGGGCATGACAGTACCCCCCCTTCTATGGGTGACCTCCGGACACCCCAGACCAACCTTATCCGGATGGGACCTATGAAAGGCCCTCACCAGTCGGCTGGCATTGACATCAGACGCCGGAACCCACATCCTCTCCTCAGGACCGTATCCCCTCCAGTGCACCAGGTACTGGAGGGAGCCCCGAAGAACTCTCGAGTCGAGAATCCTGGAGATCTCGATCTCCAAGTTTCCCTCGACTAGAACAGGAGGAGGAGGCAATGGCGATGGTACCACCGGTTTAACATATTTTTTTAGCAAAGACCTGTGAAAGACATCATGGATCCTCCAAGTCTGCGGAAGATCCAGCCGATACGCCACCGGATTGATCACTGCAGAAATCTTATACGGACCAACAAATCTTGGACCCAGTTTCCAAGATGGCACTCTCAACTTGATATTCTTAGTGGACAACTACACCAGATCACCCACACACAGGTCCGGACCAGTCACACGTCTCCTGTCAGCCATTTGTTTATACCTTTCACCCATCCTCTTCAAATTCCCTTGAATCCTCCGCCAGATAGAGGACAAGGCAGAAGAGAATCTCTCCTCATCTGGCATCCCGGAGGAACCGGACCCAGAAAAGGTACCAAACTGAGGATGGAAACCGTAAGTGCCAAAAAATGGCGACTTACCCGTGGACTCCTGCCTACGGTTATTCAATGCAAATTCTGCTAAGGACAAGAATGAGGACCAGTCCTCCTGATTCTCAGCCACAAAGCACCTCAAGTAGGTCTCCAGGTTTTGATTGGTACGCTCCGTCTGACCATTCGACTGTGGATGAAAAGCCGACGAGAAAGAAAGTTGAATGCCAAGCCGAGAGCAGAACGCCCTCCAAAACCTGAAAACAAACTGCGTGCCCCTATCAGAGAACACATCCGAAGGAATACCGTGCAATTTCACAATATTATCCACAGAGATTTGCGCAAGAGTCTTAGCGTTAGGCAGACTCGTTAGTGGTATAAAGTGAGCCATTTTACTGAAATGGTCGACTACCACCAAAATCACTGTTCTCCCGGAAGAACTCGGCAGGTCCGTAATAAAGTCCATGGACAAATGCGTCCAAGGACGAGATGGAATAGACAATGGAAGAAGTGAACCAGGCGGTCGAGTATGAGCAACCTTTGACCGAGCGCAGGTTTCACAAGCTGTCACGTAATTCTCAATACTCTTACGTAACCCTGGCCACCAGAACCTCTGGGACACCAGATCACAGGTGGACTTACCACCAGGATGTCTAGCGAGAACAGTATCGTGATGTTCCTTGAACACCTTGTATCATAGGCCCTCAGGAACAAACAACCTTCCTGGGGGACACGAACCAGGAGCCCCCTCCTGAGGTCCCAATACCTCCATCTCCAATTCAGGGTACAGAGCGGAGACCACCACCCCATCCGCCAAAATCGGCGCTGGATCTTCTGAATCACCTCCCCCAGGGAAGCTGCGAGACAAGGCATCTGCCTTGACGTTCTTAACCCCTGGGCGAAAGGTAACCACAAAATTGAACCTGGTAAAAAACAATGACCATCTGGCCTGTCTAGGGTTCAGACGCTTGGCAGATTGCAGGTAGGCCAAATTCTTATGGTCTGTATACACCTGTAACGGGGTGGGACGCCCCCTCTAACCAGTGACGCCATTCCTCAAAGGCCAACTTGATAGCCAACAACTCCCTATCTCCAACATCATAATTCCTCTCGGCGACCGAGAGCTTCCTGGAGAAGAAGGCGCACGGGACCCACTTGCCAGGAGAAGAACACTGCGAAAGCACCGCCCCAACCCCCACCACTGATGCATCAACCTCCACCACGAATGGCTGAGATACATCCGGCTGCACCAGAATGGGGGCAGACGCAAAACGCTCCTTAATAGCCGAAAAGGCCTGCAATGCCTCATCCGACCAGACAGAGACATCAGTGCCCTTCTTGGTCATATCAGTAAGGGGTTTGACTAGGGTGGAATAATTCTAAATACATTTTCTATAATAATTCGTAAACCCCAAGAACCGCATCAAAGCTTTCTGATTCTCCAGTCGGTCCCACTCCAGAACTGCCCAGACCTTTTCGGGGTCCATACGAAAACCGGAATCAGAAAGCATGTATCCCAAGAACGGAAGCTCTTGCACCGCAAACAAACATTTCTCCAGTTTAGCATATAACTTATTCTCCCGAAGGATCATCAAAACCTGTCTCACATGATCCTGATGGGTCTTCAGATCAGGAGAATAAATTAAGATGTCATCTAGGTAAACTACTATGAACCTCCTCACCAAGTGATGAAAAATATCATTGACGAATCGCTAAAATACCGCTGGCGCATTCGTCAACCCAAAAGGCATTACCAGGTTCTCAAAATGACCCTCGTGCGTATTGAAGGCCGTTTTCCACTCATCCCCCTCCTTGATCCTGATAAGATTGTATGCTCCTCTCAAATCCAACTTGGAGAACACCTTGGCTCCAACAATCTGATCAAAAAGATCAGAGATCAAAGGCAGGGGATATGGATCCCGGACTGTAATACGGTCCAACTCCCGGAAGTCCAAACACGGTCTCAGTGATCCATCTTTCTTCTTCATGAAGAACAAACATACTGCCACTGGAGACTTAGATGGTCTAATATGACCCTTTGCCAAACTCTTGGCGACATACTTTCGCATGACCTCTCTCTCGGGTTGAGAGAGGTTGTAAAGCCGAGACTTAGGCAACTTAGCCCCCGAAATGAGATTCACTGGACAATCATAGCCTCGATGAGGGGGCAATTCCTGAGCCCCACCCTCCGAAAAGACATCTGAAAAATCTGAGAGATACTGAGGCAAGGCCGTAATGGACACTTCAGCGATAGATGTGACAAGAAAATTATACGAACAAAACTTGCTCCAACCAATGATTTGTCTTGCTTGCCAGTCTATAATTGGGTTATGTCTAGACAACCATGGCAACCCCAACACTATTGGAGCTGACAAATCCTTCATGACAAAACAAGAAATAATCTCAGCATGTGAATCACCCACCCTTAAATGAATACCATGAACAATGTGAGTAAGGCTCCTTTGAGAAAGAGGGGAAGAATCAATTGCAAAAACAGGAATCTCGTTCTCTAACGTGCAAGTACTTAGTCCCAGGCCCTAAAGAAAAAGAAAGTCAATTAAATTTTACCCCAGCACCACAATCAAGGAAAACATCAACAAACACATTTCTAGACTCTAGCGCCACCATAGCTGAAAGGAGAAAACGGGAACTGCAGGGAGCTTGCATACCCATCTGCTCCACCACACCATTCATACAACTACAGTGTGAGGGGAGTTTTTTTTTTCTTTTTTCTTTTTCTCTTCCACCTGTGGTTTAACATAAGGACAAGAAAAAGTAAAATGACCCTTCTTCCCACAATAGAAACATAGATTGTGCACTTTTCGAAAGTCTCTACTATCAGAATGGCCAGAAATCTGACCTAACTGCATGGGTTCCTCCCCTACCCCAGAGTAACAGTTGTAGTTGTTGTTTCACCAGAAAATGCTACAACCCATTATGCTGTAGACAATACAACTAACTATAGCACTGATCAGACACAGTCAGTGGCAGAATAAACATTAACATTTATTGACTTACAGGTGACGTCTCCTCCAGAGTTATTCTCCATCTGGTTCAGATCATCATGTTGACGTCTCCAGGCCATGACTTTTCTATGCAGAGTTTACTCCCAGATGTCTTCAGGTTCTCACTTTATCAACACATTAACACAATAGAACCCTATATACTAACATAAATGCTCTGTGCTAACTTTATATAGTGCCAGGTTTTATGCTGCCTGTGCATTGTGCCAGGTTCTGTGCCCCCAATGTATACAGCATCATCTCTTGCTCTATGTCCCCTTTATATAGTAGAAAAATATTCAAAAGATGTAGGTTGAAGAGTGCAGAATACCACAGAATTGCTTTTTTACTTGAAATGTGTAGAAAATGTGCCACCTTCTTCATCCAACACAATAAAAGCATAGCAAGGAGCACAATGTATACAGGTTCAGGCAACATACAACACTCAGACCGGAAAATAAACTAACCAGACAATAGTAAAAAAGTATAAAGCAATTTTCACACAATAACATAAATAATAAACACTAATACAACATGTTAAAAATAAGCAAATAACATCATGAAAAAGTAGAAAGCATGTATGATGGACTGAATACATTTTTATAAAAATAGAAAAAGAAGGATAAAATGTATTTTATTTTACTTTACTACCTAACTCGTTCAATGTTCTCATTGAGACCCTCTGGCATTAGTGTCCATAGCCAGAAGGTCCAACAAGACTCCCTTTTGACAAGTCTGGAAAAGTGGTTTCTAGTACTCTCAGAAATCTGTTCCAGGATTATTAAACTCAATAAAGTGTGATTTTTCTTGTGGACACTTATTCAGTCAGGCCAAAAGAATTGGGTTTTCTCAAAGTTAATTACTTCAGTGTTTTTAGATCTTTTTGTCAGATGTTTCTATGGCACGCTGCGTTCTGTCTTCATATATGTTCACACAGTGTGCAGTCTGACATTCAGTATAAACCATTCATTTCTTCCAAATAAGAGGACTGTTTTCTGTATCTAACTTGTTTATTGGTCAACAGGATTGTGAATTGGTAAAACTACAAGAATACAAATGGCTTGTGTGAGTAAAACATATAGAATAGCATGTACAGTAATACATTGACAAAGAAAGCATATGTCCAAAATGGCTGCCTATACATAGAACTGCATGTCTAGATAACAGAAATAACTCCCTGAGTGACACTTATACCTAGCTAAACAGCTCTGCATAACATAATATCCCTGAAAAAAAAGTGGATGTCACTCACCAGATATGTTTGCACAAAGGTGGTGGAGTTTAAGAAGGAGAACTGCATGGAACAGCTCTGCTGATGTCCTGTAGTCTGTATGTAGACTGAAGACTGGGGCTTCTCCTTCTCAGAATGCCTTGCACTACCCACAATCCCTAGCACCTCCCACAAAGCAATAATCTTTATTAACAAGAAAACAAGGTGCAATACATTTTTACCACCGCTAGATGGTGCTGTTACCTAACAACTACAGGAATACAGAAATTGCAGCAGAATGAATTAGAAATGAAATAGACATTAACTGAAATGAATCTCTCTCTGCTGGAGGCAGTCTTTGGAGACTGTTTGGCTTTTGCTGAGGTAGTCTATTTCCTTAGCATGACATTCATGTTGTATCGTGCAAATTATTACAGTATGTTCTTGGACCTTTTCAGATTAGGAGCGGTAAAGACATGTTCACAGTGATGCCAACCTTTGAAGGGCTTCTGGCTCACAGGTAATGTCTGAGGTGTAAGGATTACACAGGCTATATCACAAAAGAGCAACATCCAGATGGAGAATAGTGATGAGCGGCAGGTGCCATATTCGATTTCGACGAAATTCGCGAATATTCGATAGAATATTCGTTTTATATTCGTCGAAATCGAATATTCGTCATTATTCTAGTTATCGCGAATAATATGCGATTTAAAAATCGCATATGCGATTTTTTAATGTATTTTATTTATTTATTTTTTAAACTTAAAGGCTACTCTCCTACTGAAATCGCAAATGCGATTAATATAACACGAAATAATCGCATTTGCGATTTCAACGTAATTCTCAAATCCGACAGTACATTCTAGTATATGGAGACGTTACCATGGTGATGGGGACGCTCCATGAGCACGGAATATAGCAGGGATCAGCAACCTTCGGCACTCCAGCTGTGGTGCAACTACAACTCCCAGCATGCACACCTCCATGGCTGTTCTCAGGACTCCCAAAGAAGTGAATGGAGCATGCTGGGAGTCGTAGTTTGACAACAGCTGGAGTGCCGGAGGTTGCTGATCCCTGGAATATAGCATTACTAAGGTGAAATCGCAAATGCGATTATTTCGTGTTATATTAATCGCATTTGCGATTATCTATTTTTTATTTTATTTTTTACTATGGTTGGCTTCAATGGTAGAATTAGCGAATATGACGAATATATTCGTTATATTCCACAAAACGAATATACGAATGTATTCGTCATATTCCACAAAACGAAGATAACGAAGTATTCTGCGTCTCAGTTATATCTACCTATTCATCAACTTCGCTAATTCTAGCAATCATATAGGAAAGTTGACTATAGAGACAGATAAGTATAATTCGCTATGCGATTATATTACTTTGCTTTTTTATATAAATAGATTATAATAATTATCAGGTATTATAATTATTCTATTTATATAAAAAAAAAAGCAGTCATATAATCGCATAGCGAATTATACTTAGCTGTCTCTATAGTCAACTTTCCTATATGATTGATGCTAAGTTGAATATCTTTTCCAGAAACCCAGAGGGACATTGCCTAGCTTACATACTCCACACACATATTATACATATTAGTCGCTCTCCATCATGAGAAAGAGTACCCATCAGACAATGCATATTTTTATATATATATATATATATATATATATATATATATATACAGGTCCTTCTAAAAAAAATTAGCATATTGTGATAAAGTTAATTATTTTCTGTAATGTACTGATAAACATTAGACTTTCATATATTTTAGATTCATTACACACAACTAAAGTAGTTCAAGCCTTTTATTGTTTTAATATTGACGATTTTGGCAAACAGCTTATGAAAACCCCTACAAAAATTAGCATATTTCATCCGACCAATAAAAGAAAAGTGTTTTTAATACAAAAAAAGTCAACCTTCAAATAATTATGTTCAGTTATGCATGCAATACTTGGTCGGGAATCCTTTTGCAGAAATGACTGCTTCAATGTGGCGTGGCATGGAGGCAATTAGTGATGAGCGGGAGGTGCCATATTCGATTTCGCGATATTTCGCGAATATTCGAATGAATATTCGTGTTATATTCGTCGAAATCGAATATTCGTAATTATTCCAATTATCGCGAATAATATACAATTTTTTTTTCGCGTATTGCGATTATTTATCTTGATAGTATAAGGCAACGTTCCTATGCTAATTGACTATGGCTAGGCTAATATGTGTATTTTACGAAATTTCGTGATTTGCTCTAACTTCGTCTCTTAGAATATTACGAATATTCTAAAAGACGAAGTTAGAGCAATATTACGAAATTTCGTAAAATACACATATAGATTGTAATTTAGCTAATATACTGCTATAATCCCTTTTTTTGCCTCTAATTTTTTTTTTGCCTCTTCTGAACTTAAGTTTTGTAAATTATGTACACTATTAAAAAATAATACTATAGCAGTATATTAGCTTAAATACAATCTATGTGTATTTTACGAAATTTCGTAATATTGCTCTAACTTCGTCTTTTAGAATATTCGTAATATTCTAAAAGACGAAGTTAGAGCAATATTAAGAACATTTGCAAAAGCCGAAATTGCGATGCGAGTAATATAATACGAAATAATCGCATGAAGATTTCAACTTAGCACTGCTATATTCCATATTCTAGCCTAATATGGAATATAGCTGTGCTAAGTTAGCACTGCTATATTCCATACTAGGCTAGAATATGGAATATAGCAGTGCTAAGTTGAAATCTTCATGCGATTATTTCGTATTATATTACTCGCATCGCAATTTCGGCTTTTGCAAATGTTCTTAATATTGCTCTAACTTCGTCTTTTAGAATATTACGAATATTCTAAAAGACGAAGTTAGAGCAATATTACGAAATTTCTAAAAGACGAAGTTAGAGCAATATTACGAAATTTCGTAAAATACACATAGATTGTATTTAAGCTAATATACTGCTATAGTAATATTTTTTAACAGTGTACATATTTTACAAAACTTAAGTTCAGAAGAGGCAAAAAAAATTAGAGGAAAAAAAAGGGATTATAGCACTATATAAGCTAAATTACAATCTATATGTGTATTTTACGAAATTTCGTAATATTGCTCTAACTTCGTCTTTTAGAATATTCGTAATATTCTAAAAGACGAAGTTAGAGCAATATTAAGAACATTTGCAAATTTCGCAAGTTGCGATGCGAGTAATATAACACGAAATAATCGCATGAAGATTTCAACTTAGCACTGCTATATTCCATATTCTAGCCTAGTATGGAATACAGCAGTGCTAACTTAGCACAGCTATATTCCATATTAGGCTAGAATATGGAATATAGCAGTGCTAAATTGAAATCTTCATGCGATTATTTCGTGTTATATTACTCGCATCGCAACTTGCGAAATTTCGTAAAATACACATATAGATTAGATTGTAATTTAGCTAATATGGAATATAGCAGTAAGTTGAAAACGCCACTGACTGGAGCAGCCAGGAAGCCAGGAATCCAAAGGACAGGTAAGAACAACTTTAGAGAAGTGGGAAAGAAAAAAAATATTATAATAAAAAAAAAAAAATACGAATATTCGAATTCGCGAATATATAGAACGATATTCTAAATATTCGCGAAATCTCGAAATTGCGATATTCGAGAAAAAAATTCGTAATTCGAATATTCGCGCTCAACACTAGTCCCAATACCTCCATCTCCAATTCAGGGTACAGAGCGGAGACCACCACCCCATCCGCCAAAATCGGCGCTGGATCTTCTGAATCACCTCCCCCAGGGAAGCTGCGAGACAAGGCATCTGCCTTGACGTTCTTAACCCCTGGGCGAAAGGTAACCACAAAATTGAACCTGGTAAAAAACAATGACCATCTGGCCTGTCTAGGGTTCAGACGCTTGGCAGATTGCAGGTAGGCCAAATTCTTATGGTCTGTATACACCGTAACGGGGTGGGACGCCCCCTCTAACCAGTGACGCCATTCCTCAAAGGCCAACTTGATAGCCAACAACTCCCTATCTCCAACATCATAATTCCTCTCGGCGACCGAGAGCTTCCTGGAGAAGAAGGCGCACGGGACCCACTTGCCAGGAGAAGAACACTGCGAAAGCACCGCCCCAACCCCCACCACTGATGCATCAACCTCCACCACGAATGGCTGAGATACATCCGGCTGCACCAGAATGGGGGCAGACGCAAAACGCTCCTTAATAGCCGAAAAGGCCTGCAATGCCTCATCCGACCAGACAGAGACATCAGTGCCCTTCTTGGTCATATCAGTAAGGGGTTTGACTAGGGTGGAATAATTCTAAATACATTTTCTATAATAATTCGTAAACCCCAAGAACCGCATCAAAGCTTTCTGATTCTCCAGTCGGTCCCACTCCAGAACTGCCCAGACCTTTTCGGGGTCCATACGAAAACCGGAATCAGAAAGCATGTATCCCAAGAACGGAAGCTCTTGCACCGCAAACAAACATTTCTCCAGTTTAGCATATAACTTATTCTCCCGAAGGATCATCAAAACCTGTCTCACATGATCCTGATGGGTCTTCAGATCAGGAGAATAAATTAAGATGTCATCTAGGTAAACTACTATGAACCTCCTCACCAAGTGATGAAAAATATCATTGACGAATCGCTAAAATACCGCTGGCGCATTCGTCAACCCAAAAGGCATTACCAGGTTCTCAAAATGACCCTCGTGCGTATTGAAGGCCGTTTTCCACTCATCCCCCTCCTTGATCCTGATAAGATTGTATGCTCCTCTCAAATCCAACTTGGAGAACACCTTGGCTCCAACAATCTGATCAAAAAGATCAGAGATCAAAGGCAGGGGATATGGATCCCGGACTGTAATACGGTCCAACTCCCGGAAGTCCAAACACGGTCTCAGTGATCCATCTTTCTTCTTCATGAAGAACAAACATACTGCCACTGGAGACTTAGATGGTCTAATATGACCCTTTGCCAAACTCTTGGCGACATACTTTCGCATGACCTCTCTCTCGGGTTGAGAGAGGTTGTAAAGCCGAGACTTAGGCAACTTAGCCCCCGAAATGAGATTCACTGGACAATCATAGCCTCGATGAGGGGGCAATTCCTGAGCCCCACCCTCCGAAAAGACATCTGAAAAATCTGAGAGATACTGAGGCAAGGCCGTAATGGACACTTCAGCGATAGATGTGACAAGAAAATTATACGAACAAAACTTGCTCCAACCAATGATTTGTCTTGCTTGCCAGTCTATAATTGGGTTATGTCTAGACAACCATGGCAACCCCAACACTATTGGAGCTGACAAATCCTTCATGACAAAACAAGAAATAATCTCAGCATGTGAATCACCCACCCTTAAATGAATACCATGAACAATGTGAGTAAGGCTCCTTTGAGAAAGAGGGGAAGAATCAATTGCAAAAACAGGAATCTCGTTCTCTAACGTGCAAGTACTTAGTCCCAGGCCCTAAAGAAAAAGAAAGTCAATTAAATTTTACCCCAGCACCACAATCAAGGAAAACATCAACAAACACATTTCTAGACTCTAGCGCCACCATAGCTGAAAGGAGAAAACGGGAACTGCAGGGAGCTTGCATACCCATCTGCTCCACCACACCATTCATACAACTACAGTGTGAGGGGAGTTTTTTTTTTCTTTTTTCTTTTTCTCTTCCACCTGTGGTTTAACATAAGGACAAGAAAAAGTAAAATGACCCTTCTTCCCACAATAGAAACATAGATTGTGCACTTTTCGAAAGTCTCTACTATCAGAATGGCCAGAAATCTGACCTAACTGCATGGGTTCCTCCCCTACCCCAGAGTAACAGTTGTAGTTGTTGTTTCACCAGAAAATGCTACAACCCATTATGCTGTAGACAATACAACTAACTATAGCACTGATCAGACACAGTCAGTGGCAGAATAAACATTAACATTTATTGACTTACAGGTGACGTCTCCTCCAGAGTTATTCTCCATCTGGTTCAGATCATCATGTTGACGTCTCCAGGCCATGACTTTTCTATGCAGAGTTTACTCCCAGATGTCTTCAGGTTCTCACTTTATCAACACATTAACACAATAGAACCCTATATACTAACATAAATGCTCTGTGCTAACTTTATATAGTGCCAGGTTTTATGCTGCCTGTGCATTGTGCCAGGTTCTGTGCCCCCAATGTATACAGCATCATCTCTTGCTCTATGTCCCCTTTATATAGTAGAAAAATATTCAAAAGATGCAGGTTGAAGAGTGCAGAATACCACAGAATTGCTTTTTTACTTGAAATGTGTAGAAAATGTGCCACCTTCTTCATCCAACACAATAAAAGCATAGCAAGGAGCACAATGTATACAGGTTCAGGCAACATACAACACTCAGACCGGAAAAAAAAACTAACCAGACAATAGTAAAAAAGTATAAAGCAATTTTCACACAATAACATAAATAATAAACACTAATACAACATGTTAAAAATAAGCAAATAACATCATGAAAAAGTAGAAAGCATGTATGATGGACTGAATACATTTTTATAAAAATAGAAAAAGAAGGATAAAATGTATTTTATTTTACTTTACTACCTAACTCGTTCAATGTTCTCATTGAGACCCTCTGGCATTAGTGTCCATAGCCAGAAGGTCCAACAAGACTCCCTTTTGACAAGTCTGGAAAAGTGGTTTCTAGTACTCTCAGAAATCTGTTCCAGGATTATTAAACTCAATAAAGTGTGATTTTTCTTGTGGACACTTATTCAGTCAGGCCAAAAGAATTGGGTTTTCTCAAAGTTAATTACTTCAGTGTTTTTAGATCTTTTTGTCAGATGTTTCTATGGCACGCTGCGTTCTGTCTTCATATATGTTCACACAGTGTGCAGTCTGACATTCAGTATAAACCATTCATTTCTTCCAAATAAGAGGACTGTTTTCTGTATCTAACTTGTTTATTGGTCAACAGGATTGTGAATTGGTAAAACTACAAGAATACAAATGGCTTGTGTGAGTAAAACATATAGAATAGCATGTACAGTAATACATTGACAAAGAAAGCATATGTCCAAAATGGCTGCCTATACATAGAACTGCATGTCTAGATAACAGAAATAACTCCCTGAGTGACACTTATACCTAGCTAAACAGCTCTGCATAACATAATATCCCTGAAAAAAAAGTGGATGTCACTCACCAGATATGTTTGCACAAAGGTGGTGGAGTTTAAGAAGGAGAACTGCATGGAACAGCTCTGCTGATGTCCTGTAGTCTGTATGTAGACTGAAGACTGGGGCTTCTCCTTCTCAGAATGCCTTGCACTACCCACAATCCCTAGCACCTCCCACAAAGCAATAATCTTTATTAACAAGAAAACAAGGTGCAATACATTTTTACCACCGCTAGATGGTGCTGTTACCTAACAACTACAGGAATACAGAAATTGCAGCAGAATGAATTAGAAATGAAATAGACATTAACTGAAATGAATCTCTCTCTGCTGGAGGCAGTCTTTGGAGACTGTTTGGCTTTTGCTGAGGTAGTCTATTTCCTTAGCATGACATTCATGTTGTATCGTGCAAATTATTACAGTATGTTCTTGGACCTTTTCAGATTAGGAGCGGTAAAGACATGTTCACAGTGATGCCAACCTTTGAAGGGCTTCTGGCTCACAGGTAATGTCTGAGGTGTAAGGATTACACAGGCTATATCACAAAAGAGCAACATCCAGATGGAGAATAGTGATGAGCGGCAGGTGCCATATTCGATTTCGACGAAATTCGCGAATATTCGATAGAATATTCGTTTTATATTCGTCGAAATCGAATATTCGTCATTATTCTAGTTATCGCGAATAATATGCGATTTAAAAATCGCATATGCGATTTTTTAATGTATTTTATTTATTTATTTTTTAAACTTAAAGGCTACTCTCCTACTGAAATCGCAAATGCGATTAATATAACACGAAATAATCGCATTTGCGATTTCAACGTAATTCTCAAATCCGACAGTACATTCTAGTATATGGAGACGTTACCATGGTGATGGGGACGCTCCATGAGCACGGAATATAGCAGGGATCAGCAACCTTCGGCACTCCAGCTGTGGTGCAACTACAACTCCCAGCATGCACACCTCCATGGCTGTTCTCAGGACTCCCAAAGAAGTGAATGGAGCATGCTGGGAGTCGTAGTTTGACAACAGCTGGAGTGCCGGAGGTTGCTGATCCCTGGAATATAGCATTACTAAGGTGAAATCGCAAATGCGATTATTTCGTGTTATATTAATCGCATTTGCGATTATCTATTTTTTATTTTATTTTTTACTATGGTTGGCTTCAATGGTAGAATTAGCGAATATGACGAATATATTCGTTATATTCCACAAAACTAATATACGAATGTATTCGTCATATTCCACAAAACGAAGATAACGAAGTATTCTGCGTCTCAGTTATATCTACCTATTCATCAACTTCGCTAATTCTAGCAATCATATAGGAAAGTTGACTATAGAGACAGATAAGTATAATTCGCTATGCGATTATATTACTTTGCTTTTTTATATAAATAGATTATAATAATTATCAGGTATTATAATTATTCTATTTATATAAAAAAAAAGCAGTCATATAATCGCATAGCGAATTATACTTAGCTGTCTCTATAGTCAACTTTCCTATATGATTGCTAGAATTAGCGAAGTTGATGAATAGGTAGATATAACTGAGATGCAGAATACTTCGTTATCTTCGTTTTGTGGAATATGACGAATACATTTGTATATTTGTTTTGTGGAATATAACGAATATATTCGTCATATTCGCTAATTCTACCATTGAAGCCAACCATAGTAAAAAAAACAAAAATAAAAAAAACAAATGCGATTAAAATAAGACGAAATAATCGCATTTGCGATTTTAACTTAGTAATGCTATATTCCATGCTCATGGGAACGTCTCCATATACTAGAATGTACTGTCGGATTTGAGAATTACGTTGAAATCGCAAATGCGATTATTTCGTGTTATATTAATCGCAATTGCGATTTCAACGTAATTCTCAAATCCGACAGTACATTCTAGTATATGGAGACGTTCCCATGGAGATGGGGACGCTCAATGAGCACGGAAGGCGGCAGAAGCGGCAACGGGCACTGACTGGAGCAGCCAGGAAGCCAGGAATCCAAAGGACAGGTAAGAACAACTTTAGGGAAGTGGGAAAGGAAAAAATATAACAAAAAAAAACGAAAACAAAAAAAAAAACGAATATTCGAAATATCGAATTTATAGCACTATATTCGAAATATTCGCGAATTAGCGAAGTGCCGATATTCGCGAAAAAAATTCGCTATTCGAATATTCGCGCTCAACACTAATGGAGAACCTGTTGAAACGATGGGATGTGCGTTGGTGGTTCGAAGTCGCGGTGCATAGAGTAGATACTTTGGGTCACATTTCTTCACCTGTATCCGGGTCTACCAATTCGAATGTGTCGGATCCGATGTTGCAAGACGTTGAATGGTACAGGAACGCAGGATCCGTAAACCATGTTGTGTCTTTAAGGTGGCTTGGTGCAACGGATCTAGTCATGTGGACCGCAGAATTATGCTGTCTGGGCACGTAGTGCCCCTGTTTAGGACAAGTGGATCTCCTGATCCGTAGCACCCAATTGCAGACAGAAACATAAAAACATCTAGTTTTGTCGCAGATATATGCTAGGAATACCTTGCTGTCGATATAAAACTCTACTTCTTCGATTTCTAGGTTCATTCCCGATGTTATAAGTTCAGCCAACTCCACTGCAAGCACAGCAGCCCAGAGCTCCAACCCGGGAATCGTGTGTTTGCGGAGTGGCGCCAGTTTGGTCTGGCTCATGACAAATCCTATATGGCATCTTTCTTTGACATCAACGGTCTTCAGGTATGCTATGGCAGCAATTGCTTTGACTAAAGCATCGCAGAAGATGTATAATCTTTGCATCTTGACTTCAGTAGATGGCAAGGAAGCATATGGTTGTGCCACATGAAGGCTGGTCAAAGCTTCGAGAGACTTCTTCCAACCTGTCCACAGGTCATTTTTCTCAACAGGAATCGGATCATCCCAATCAGACGTCTCTGTGGTGAAGTCCCTTAGCATTATTTTTCCTTGGCTGGTAACAGGCGCTACGAATCCCGGAGGATTATATAAGCTGTTTATGGTGGACAGAACTCCTCTGCGTGTTAAGGGCCTTTCTTCCTTGCTGATTTGGAAGGTGAATGTGTCTGCCTTTAAATCCCAGAGTAAACCGAGGCTGCATGGGAAGGTAGCCGGTGCTAAGATCCAAGTCCTTTAGATCACTTAAATAGTCTTTTGTACAACCTCAGATTTGATAGAGTGAGCATTTCTTGAGCCTTTTTTAGAAGACTGAATATAGGCTCTTTCGTGGGTGTGGATTTAAAGCAGTCGTCCGCATAGAAATCTTTTTCCACAAGGGATCTGACATCTGACGCATACTTTGCTTCACCCTCTCGGGCTGAATGTCTGAGACCGTAGATATTGATTGCAGGGGAAGGACTGTTTCCGAAGATGTGCACTCTCATTCGGTACCCTACAATGTCTTCATTGGGGTCATTGTTGCGGTACCATAAGAATCTCAAGTAGTTTCTATGTTCTTCCTTGACGAGGAAGCAGTGGAGTATCTGTTGTATGTTGGCCATAAATGCTATGGAATCTCCGCGGAAGCAGAGAAGTACCTCTAGAAGTCTATTTTTGAGGTCTGGACCAGACAGTAAGACATCATTTAGCGAGACGCCTTCGCACCTGGCGCTTAAGTCAAAAACTACTCGTATCTGCCCTGTTTTTTTTAGGATGGTTAACGCCAAAAATGGGTAAGTACCAACACTCCTCGGAGTCTTGGAGCGCGGGTGCCATTTCTGCATGGTTGTTCTTAAATATTCTCTCTATGAAGGTAAAGAAATGTTCTTTTGTCTCTGGTGTCCTCTTAAGTTTGTGTTTGAGGGAAATAAATCAACTGTAGACAAGTCCTCTGTTATAAGGTAAGCGTTGTCTCTGGGGTCTTCTCTTGTCCTATGGAAAACTATGCACCCTAAGTAATCTTGCTCACCATCACAGGTGTGGTCTTCACAGGAGGTATCTGCAAAAGGACAAGGCACAGGAGCTCTGTGTGGCAATTCTTTAATTAGGAAAACTGTGACATGGCTGGAATAGGTAAAGACGTCCATTTTCAAGTGTATTTGTGAGTATACTATTGACTGAGGTTGGCTTGTGTGCTCCTCCTAGACAGACATCTCCTATGATGATCCATCCTAGGTCAAGTCTCTTGGCGTATGGAGCGTTTTGAGGACTGTTAATCAGTCCTCTAACCTTGTGAACTCGTAGTATGTCTCTTCCAAGGAGTAAGACTATCGGGGCTTCTGGGTCCAGTTCCGGTATCAGGTAAGCTACACCCTTCAGATGGGGGTGGTATGCTGCTACCTCTGGTTTAGGTATCTCAGACCAGTTGTCAGGAATGTGATTGCACTCCAGTATGGTCGGCAGTGACAAGCAGGTCTGACCATCTATGGACTCCACCTTGTACTCACTTGCTTTCCTCCCCGCCGTATCAATGGTATCTGCACATGTCTTTAAGGAGTAGGGAGAACTGGGCCCTACAATGTTGAAGGTGTTGAAGAAGGTGGATTTAGCTAAAGACCTTTTGCTTTCATCATCCAAGATTGCATATACCTTGATCGCCTTACCCCAGTGACCAACCGGATAAACTCTGACAAGGCAGTTTTTTTAGCAGGACTTCCCTGCTGCAAGTCCTTTACAGATCTTAGTACAGTGAGAAGTTACTACTGCAGTGTCTACATCAGTGTCTATCTGCTTCCCGTCATGCTCTTCAGATTGGGGTGATACCTGAAAGGGTGGTCCAGGGTGTAAAGCCGTGTTGTGTTCTGTGCTACCGCATTCTGTGCATGTCACACTGACCTTACAGTTCCTGGTGAAGTGCGATGTTGTAGTGCAGCACCTGAAGCAGATCTTGTTTTCTTTGAGGAATTCCTTGCGGTCTTCTAAAGACTTTCCCTGAAGGCTCTGCATTTTAGTAGAGGATGTGGTTTCTTGTGCAGGGGGCATTCTTTGGTAAGATCTTTGGGTATGTTGTCTTCTTGAGAAGGCTTAAATGACCTGTAAGGAGAACCTATGGAGGTAACATTAATTTTGTGGACTGCCACTGGTGTTTTATGAGGTTTGACACCTGGGATAGTGGGACATGACAATGTAAAGTCAAAACTGGGATCATTCCTAATCCTCACCTGTTCAGCAACAAAGTGTACAAACACGACAAAAGGGGGGAATGGTACATTATGAAACCATTTATAATGGTAACCATGCGTATTCCACTTCTCTTGTAGATTATAAGGGAGTTTTTGGACAATTGGATTGACACCTCTGGCGGTATCCAGGAATGCTAGCCCTGGCAGATCTTCTTCTGCTTGAGCAACCTGTACCTCTGTCGCTGAGTTCCCTGAGCTTCTGGTGACCCCTACTAACTATTTTAGAAAATTATTAATTCTCTTAACTATAGCATCAAGTCTTTCCCACACCATCTTTAGGCCTCAAGCATGTAACCCGTGGCACCCGTGTGGATTTGGTGTTGCCGCCACAGATTGCATGCAGGCCGGCCTCTTCTTCTCCTCCTCCTATTCCGTCCTCTATCTCCTCCTCAGCTGACTCCTCCTTTTCCACTGCTACCGCCTCTTCTGCTGCGCCACCATGCTCCCCAAAACCTATTCAACGTGCCAGGTGAGATGTTGCCACCGGTCCTGTACTCCTTTCATCTCTGCGGTCACAGGCCGATCAGTGGCTAACCCCGCTCAATTTGACAGTTAGTAAAGTGGTGCCAATCTACTCAGCGCACTGAAACAGGGCAAAATGACACAAGTGCTGTGCATGGCACATGTCCTGAACTTAGTCGTGCAACGATTCATTGCCAAATACCCCGGGGTCCAGGATGTCTTGCGGCAGGCCATTTTCGAAGATCTTACACGGCCATGGCTCGCGTTGCCAAATTTCAGCGGTGACACCACTTGCCCGTCAGACGTCTGATTTGTGACTGCCCGACGTGCTGGAACTCCACCTTGTATATGCTTGATAGGCTGCTCCAGCAAAAACATGCTGTTAACGACTACCTGTACGAATTCTGCAGCAGTACAGGTATTGGGGAGCTTGTTTTTTTTTCACCCCGCCAGTGGCTGCTCATGTGCGACGCATTCAGACTTCTTCGGCCATTTGATGAGATCACCAAACTGGTTAGTCTCAGCCAGGGTGCCATCAGTGACATCGTACCTTACGCCTTCTTTCTGGAGTGTGCTTTACATAGTCTCATTGATCAAGCTGTCGAGGAGCAGTAGCTGGAAGATGAGGAAGTATCAATGTTGAATGAATTCCCAGGGGGGGCGACTCCATATGAGACAAGTCAGCAGTAGTCTGAAGAGGAGTCAGAGGAGGATGGTGGCTGGGGGGAGGAAGAGTAGGAGCAAGAAGAGCAGGCTTTAAAGCTTTAAACTTTTCGTGGATCTCTGGTGTTGTCCGTGGCTGGGGATAGGACACCGAGGACGACATTCTCCTGGGCAATAAGCAGGATCCAGGGTGCTCCACCGCTTCCAATTTAGTGCAAATGTATAAAAAGAATAATGGACCTGTACTGGATGGCAACTTACTTAGACGCCCGGTACAAATACAAAATGGTGGACATGTTACCAGCATCACAGAGGGCTGTCAGAATGCAGCATTTCCAGGCCTTGCTGCGAGAGATGCTGCATTCTACTGTTGCGGGCACTGGCAGAGGAATTTCCACCTACAGCGAGTAGATGCGGGTATCAATCCTACAGTGCATGCAAAAAGAGTGCAGTTTTAAGATGTGTTGGTCACTTCAGATATGAGATAATTCTTGCAGCCAACTTATCGACAGCTGTCCTCCGGATCCAGCTTGACGGAACATCTAGACCGACAGGTGTCCGACTACTTCGGGTTAACGGCTAATGTGGACGCTCTGAGAAGCGAGGAACCCCTTGACTACTGGGTGTGCAGGCTTGACCTGTGGCCAGAGCTGGTACAATTTGCCATGGAACTCTTGGCTTGCCCCTCGTTGGGTGTCCTGTCCGAAAGGACGTTCAGCGCAGCAGGTGGGATTGTGACCAATAGGAGCACTCGCCTAGCTCACGACAGTGTGGACTACCTCACAATTTTTTAAAATGAATGAGGCAAGGATCTCGGAGAAATTCATCACCTGTGATGACCACTTGTAATATAATTTCCTCATGCCAGCTCACACATAATCGCCAACTCCCAGAGCAAAGACTGGTCCTTGCCTTATTTATATACAGCTGCATAAAAGGCCTTTTATGTCAGGTGAATGCCTAATTTTGGGGGCCTGTACTGGCCGACAGTTACATATTTATTCTGTGACCGCCTATTGTACCTCCACCGACAGAATCCAAAGTTCTTTGCTGTCAGGTAAATGCCTATTGCCTAATTTTTGGGGCCTGTACTGACCGACAGTTACATATTTATCCTCTGACCGCTGAATGTACCTCCAGCCACAGATTCCAAAGTTTTTTGCTGTCAGGTAATTGCCTATTGCTTAGTTTTTGGGGCCTGTACTGGCTGACAGTTACATTTTTATCCTGTGACCGCCGAATATACCTTCAGCCACAGAATTTAAAGTTCTTTGCTGTCAGATGAAGGCCTATTGGCTAATTTTTGGGGCCCGTACTGGCCGATAGTTACATATTTATCCTGTGACTGCCTAATGTACCTCCAACCACAGAATCCAAAGTTCTATGCTGTCAGGTGAATGCCTATTGCCTAATTTTTGGTGCCTGTAATGGCCGACAGTTAAATTTTTATTCTGTGACAGCCTAATGTTCCTCCAGCCACAGAATAAAAAGTTCTTTGCTGTCAGGTTAATGCCTATTGGCTAATTTTTGGGGCCCGTACTGGCCGACAGTTACATTTTAATCCTGTGACTGCCTAATCTACCTCCAGCCACAGAATATAAAGTTCTTTGCTGTCAGGTGAATGCCCATTGCCTAATTTTTGAGGCCTGTAGTGGCCGACAGTTACATATTTATCCTGTGACCGACTAATGTACCTCCGGCCACAGAATCCAAAGTTCTTCGCTGTCAGGTGAAGGCCTATTGCCTAATTTTTTAGGCCTGTACTGGCCGACAGTTACATTTTTATCCTGTGACCGCCTAATATACCTTCAGTTACAGAATCCAAAGTTCTTTGCTGTCAGGTGAATGCCTATTGTCTATTTTTGGGGGCCTGTACTGGACAACAGTTACATTTTTTATCTCTAGCCACATAATCACACCCTTGTCTTACTCCTCTGCCTCTCATTATGGTGGCGTATGAACCGCATTCACCATAAGGACCTTCTAATGTCACAGGGTCATGTGACTGTACCCCCCACCCCGTACTGTGCCCCTCATCCCGTACTGTGCCCCCTTATACCCTGCATTGTGCCCTCTTACCACACCCTGTGCAATTCCCCTAGTTATTCCCTGTACTGTACCCTCTAATACCCTTTTGGCAGTGTTATCCAGTCACTGTCCAGAGGTGTTATCCGGTCAATGTATGGCGGTGGTATCCAATAACTAGATGGCCATAACTGTATCACTTTCCCTGCCCACGCCATCCTATTTAAGACCTGGCATGAGCGGGAAAAATATGCATATTGCGGTGCTAAGGACCTTTGCACCACAATCTGTGCCAGAAATACGCCTAACATAGACATATTTCTATATAATAAATGACAACCTAATTGTATTATTATTCGGGGGTAGGGCTAATATCTTTATATTATATAGATTCCAGTGTATTATCCTGTGCCCTGTATTTCCCAGTAGAAAATCCTTGGGAAACACAATTCTCATCCCTGACCACCAGGACCAGGTAGCGCTCTGTCAGTACATGGCGGCTGCTCCGCTGTGTACTGGTGCTTATTCTGACACTAGGGCTGGGTTCACATCCATTTTTTTGCCATCTATTTAATGCATACCAAAAATGTATGCTTTAACAGATGCCTCAGACTGATTCTGTACAGTGGCGTTCGTTCACCATACAGTTCCTTGGTTGAAAAAATATTTACGTTAACGTATGCATTTTTTTATGGACTGTTTTCTAGGCTCCAGCAGGGCACATTTTTTAAAGTTTCCCTTTAGGATGCATAAAAATGGCCCCTGATTAAAATACATATTTTTTGTGGGAATTTTTGCCAATGATCCCCCTCTGGTATATCATTGTTCATGTTGTGGGAACATTTGTGTACTTCTAGTAAGTGTTTGCTGTCTGCAAATATGACCTGAAGCTTTTTCAGGTTCGCCTGCCATTAAAGTGAATGGAGCCCGCCGCGAACGCGCGGTTCGCGAACATCCGTTTGTGTATTGTCCCGGCCGATGTTCGTCCATCACTACCCACAATGCTCGTTTCACTTCCATAGGAGTTACAAAATCACCCAAGTAAGTGTCCATGTTTCATAGAAGCTTGAGACGCAAAGGTTGCTGATCCCTTTATTAGAGATTCCGTCCTCAGCGGTTTTGTCTTTTCTCTCTTAAAGCAGCATATCATGTTAGCATTTCTTAGGAGTTCCTGGGTCTCTTACTTTAGTTCTCTCTTTGCTGTCCTAATGGTGGCCTTTGGGCAGTTTTTCTAGTTAAGAGGCCTCAGGGGGACCTCTTGGTGGGTACTATTTCTATTATGGAGACCAGTTAATATAAATGAAAACTAGTGTAGGCTAGGAAATGTTCCTGTGGGTTTATGGGAAAAATATATGAAAATTTGTATATCTTATATTTGCAGGCATTAGATAGGCTTAGGAAAGCTAAGTTGAATATCTTTTCCAGAAACCCAGAGGGACATTGCCTAGCTTACATACTCCACACACATATTATACATATTAGTCGCTCTCCATCATGAGAAAGAGTACCCATCAGACAATGCATATTTTTATATATATATATATATATATATATATACAGGTCCTTCTAAAAAAAATTAGCATATTGTGATAAAGTTAATTATTTTCTGTAATGTACTGATAAACATTAGACTTTCATATATTTTAGATTCATTACACACAACTAAAGTAGTTCAAGCCTTTTATTGTTTTAATATTGACGATTTTGGCAAACAGCTTATGAAAACCCCTACAAAAATTAGCATATTTCATCCGACCAATAAAAGAAAAGTGTTTTTAATACAAAAAAAGTCAACCTTCAAATAATTATGTTCAGTTATGCATGCAATACTTGGTCGGGAATCCTTTTGCAGAAATGACTGCTTCAATGTGGCGTGGCATGGAGGCAATCAGCCTGTGGCACTGCTGAGGTGTTATGGAGGCCCAGGATGCTTCGATAGCGGCCTTAAGCTCATCCAGAGTGTTGGGTCTTGCTTCTCTCAACTTTCTCTTCCCAATATCCCACAGATTCTCTATGGGGTTCAGGTCAGGAGAGTTGGCAGGCCAATTGACCACAGTAATACCATGGTCAGTAAACCATTTACCAGTGGTTTTGGCACTGTGAGCAGGTGCCAGGTCGTGCTGAAAAATGAAATCCTCATCTCCATAAAGCTTTTCAGCAGATGGAAGCATGAAGTGCTCCAAAATCTCCTGATAGCTAGCTGCATTGACCCTGCCCTTGATAAAACACAGTGGACAAACACCAGCAGCTGACATGGCACCCCAGACCATCACTGACTGTGGGTACTTGACACTGGACTTTTGGCATTTCCCTCTCCCCAGTCTTCCTCCAGACTCTGGATCCTTGATTTCCGAATGACATGCAAAATTTGCTTTCATCCGAAAAAAGTACTTTGGACCACTGAGCAACAGTCCAGTGCTGCTTTCTCTGTATCCCAGGTCAGGCGCTTCTGCCGCTGTTTCTGGTTCAAAAGTGGCTTGACCTGGGGAATGCGGCACCTGTAGCCCATTTCCTGCACATACCTGTACACGGTGGCTCTGGATATTTCTACTCCAGACTCAGTCCACTGCTTCCACAGGTCCCCCAAGGTCTGGAATCGGTCCTTCTCCACAATCTTCCTCAGGGTCCGGTCACCTCTTCTTGTTGTGCAGCGTTTTCTGCCACACTTTTTCCTTCCCACAGACTTCCCACTGAGGTGCCTTAATACAGCACTCTGGGAACAGCCTATTTGTTCAGAAATTTCTTTCTGTGTCTTACCCTCTTGCTTGAGGGTGTCAATGATGGCCTTCTGGACAGCAGTCAGGTCGGCAGTCTTACCCATGATTGAGGTTTTGAGTAATGAACCAGGCTGGGAGTTTTTAAAAGCCTCAGGAATGGTGGGGGGGGACCCTGGCTTGGTTGTGGCTGCCTTTGGGGGGTGACGGACGCCTCCTCTACAATTCATGATATGACTAATAATAGAGTCATGATATGGAATGTGCGTGGATTGGCTGATAGAATGAAAAGGGTAGTGGTCTTTGATTTAATCACTCGACATCTCCCTGCAATAGTTGCTTTACTAGAAACGCATGCCACACCGAATATCCCTGAATATTTAATAAAGCGATGGGCAGGACATCAATTTCACTCTGGTCTCTCGGCATATTCCCGAGGGATTAGTGTGTATATACATCATAGCATCGACTTTATCCTGCTAGACCAGTCGATCGATAGAGATGGGAGATATATCTTCCTCTTTGCCCAATGGAATGGCAGTAGGTGCGTCCTTGCTTTCTTGTATATTCCCCCACCGTTTACAATGACAGTTTTAAAGCAGCTGGCGCTTTTTATACATAATAAAGAGCGATCCCCGATATTAATATGCGGTGACTTTAACTGCGTGCTTGACCCGGCGCTGGATAGATTTTCAACCGCCCGGAAAAGTGCGCAGGATAAACACGCTCTATTTCGCGGGCTTTGTGAGGAGGTGGGTTTAACCGATGTTTGGCGATGGCTCTACGGCAACAAACAGGTGTTCTCTTGCTTTAGCAAAGCGTATAGCGCTATGTCTAGGATCGATATGGCCTTGGCCAATGAGCAGATGCTTGAATCTATCTCAAAAATGACGTATGAGATCCATGGCATATCCGATCACTCACCGATCTTACTGGTGATGAAGACCGGACAAAAAACCGGGATTAGCAGATCGTTCAGACTGAACGAACACTGGCTAACCATACTAAATGACTCCGTTGGGATAGATAAAGAACTTTCACAATTTTGGCAAGAGAATATCGGTACAGCTCACATCCATTTTGTTTGGGATGCCATGAAGGCATTTATGCGTGGGCTGTATTTTTCCAGAATAAAAAAGAAAAAAAATGATTTTTTTGCTGAACAAAAAAAGCTGGAGGCAAATATTGCATATCTGGAGGGCTGTATCCGAGTACGGAATGATCTGAATACGCGCACTAAGCTAAAATCTGCCAAAGACCACTATACTACCTTTATGAAGGAAAAAGCACAGAATCAACTATTTTTTATGGGCTATAAAGACTTCTGCGAGGCGGGTACCCCGAGTAAGCTATTGGTTTCTATCATAGCGAATCAAAAACCCCCTCAAAGAATTAGACAAATACTGACGGGGGATGGGCGTAGATTGGAAAGAGGAATGGAGATGGTAGCAGAGTTTTTTAATCACTTTGATAATTTATATCGATCCGGCGTGGTAGATACAGTGACCAGAATAGATGACTTTTTAGAACAAGTCAAGATCCCGGTGCTGTCGGACTCCGATTCCGCTTCCTTGTGCGCCCCCATTTCTTTGGAGGAATTACAAATGGCCCTGCATGGGACCCGGGGCTCTTCGGCGCCGGGATCGGATGGACTCCCATTTGGCATTTATAAGCGCCATGCGGAGATGCTCTTGCCCGGACTGTTGCTGGTCCTAAATGAGTCTAGCAAATGTGGAAAGCTGCCCCCGTCTCTGACCGAAGCAACGGTCACATTGATCCTTAAAAAGGGGAAAAAGGGAAATAAAGTTGAGGACTATCGCCCAATATCACTGCTTAATGCAGACTATAAAATAATCGCAAAAGTCCTTTCCAACCGCCTAAAAAAAGTAATAGCGCGCCTGATACATGTAGACCAGACAGGGTTCATCCCTGGGCGACAGATACAGACCAATATACGGCGGACCTTTCTTAATATTCAGATTGGCGGGGGGGAGGACCGCTCGATCCTATCACTGGACGCCGCTAAGGCGTTCGATCGGGTCGAGTGGCCCTTCCTCTGGCGTGTTATGTACAGGATGAATCTGGGCCAGGAATTTATTGGATGGGTTAAACTGTTATATAGTGAAGCAACTGCTAGAATTAAGGTTAACGAGGTGCTTACCCCTGCCGTCTCCCTAAAGCGGGGAACACGTCAGGGTTGCCCCCTTTCTCCACTCCTCTTTTCAATCTTTATGGAACCCCTTGCCTGCAGGATACGGACTGAACCTGGTATATCCGGTTTCGGGGGGAGAGGGACGGACGATAAGATTTGTTTATATGCAGATGACGTTTTACTCTACCTGAACGATGGTTGGAGAAGCGTCCCCAATGTTATGCGGATAACAGAGGAATTCGGCAGAATTGCTGGGTATGAGATAAACTGGCTTAAGTCTGTACTCTTCCCCCTGAACCGGATGCCCCCCCCTAACGATCTTAGGATCAGAATTATTCCCCCAACAGATCATTTAGATTATCTCGGGATAAAAATCAGCAATAATATCAGGGAATATAATCAGTTAAATATTTCCCCTTTAGTGGGGAGAATAAAAGACAAAATAAGAGTGTGGCAGAAACTCCCACTTTCGCAGATCAATAGGATTGCGCTGATTAAAATGGTTTTGTTACCTTGGATATTGTACACGGTTAGCTCCTGCCCCGCTTGGATTGAGGATAGTGTCTTCAATCTGATTGATCGCCTGATAAATGATTTGATATGGGGCAGAAAAAGGGTCCGCATTAAACTACAATACTTGCGAATGGCCGTAAGTAATGGGGGCCTAGGCCTGCCCCATTTTCAAATCTATTATCTGTGTGCACAATTACAATGGTGCGTCAATGTCGGGGACGGAGTATTAATATCACATATCCTAGGTCAACGCCCACTACACGCAAATAACATTTTTAGTATACTGGAATCTGGGCTGTTTCAGCGTGCAGATTACTCCTGCCCCATCGGAGCCGCGCTACAGAAAGTTTGGAATAAAATCAAGGTACTGATCCATGCCCCTCAAATTTTGGACTTCTCCCCGCTATGGGACAACCCCGCCCTAACTGAATTCTTGACACTTAACGAAAACGAATTCTGGACTCGAAAAGGTATTACATTATTTTCACATATATACACAACAGGGAATAGCAAACCAATACGGGAACTGATACAACAGGCACCAATAACTGCACTAGAGCACTATAGATATTGTCAACTACAACACGCACTAGTATACACTCTCAAAAAAACACCTCTGATAAAAGCTACTCCGAGATTTTTATTATTTTGTTATAACATAGTAGGGAACAAAGTTAAGATTTCACTAATATATAGGAGATTCATCGAGGAAATAAGCACCATCACTAAATTTAAAAGTGTGGATAAATGGAAGACAGATATCGGGGAATGTAACCCCTCACAATGGCAGGAAATATATCAAAATATTAAGAAGGCCTCTCTTTCACGACAACACCGATTGATACAATTTAAAATAATACATCGCCTATACGTTACTCCGAGTCTGTTATCTAAAATGTACATCAATAAGGGTCAAGAATTTAGCTGTCTTAAATGCTCTTGTGTAGCCGCAGGGCTTGTACACATGCTGTGGGACTGCCCTGCTATTAGGACCTTTTGGGGCTGCATATTTCAGACAATGGTGGCAAACAGCAGGAATAGTCCCCCCATGACTATTCAAGTAGTTGTTCTTGGACTGTTCCCTCCTGAGTACAAAAACAAAACCACCAAAAATGAACAGGCATATTGGTTAAAGGGGTTTCTACTGGCCAAAGTGATAATCTTGAGACAGTGGGTGAAAGATAGACCCCCAACAATGAATGATTGGCAAAGTTTAATGACGAGAATAACACACTTTGAGGGCATGAAACGACGCGGATTAAACGATGCCATAGGAATGGGCCTACAGAGAAGGGAAATAGCTAGCAGCAATATTTCTGATCAGAATTGATGATTATTAATTAGTGGAGACTACTGCATAAATATACCCTAACAAACCATTATATATTCCTAAAAGATAAACTCTATCAACACAGCCCACGCTAAAACATGTGTGAAACTGTAAAGGTTCGAATGAAAATTTTTATGAGGGGGGCAAGAATATTCCGCCGCCCCTCGCGGCGGCCACACCAAGCCAGGTGGAAATGGGGGGGGGGGGCCAGGGGGGGGGGGCTTTGGATTCTATGCCTGTGAACTGTTATTAGAGCTGGACTGTCCTGACTACAGATGTTTTGTTGTTTGTGTCTGCTCTATGGCATGGATATGATACATTGTTCTATATGCGACTATTATATGTGATTAGAAATTTGCTTTTATATTGTTTGTAAAATAAAAATACAAATAAAAAAAAAAAAAAAAAAAGCCTCAGGAATCTCTTGCAGGTGTTTAGAGTTAATTAGTTGATTCAGATGATTAGGTTAATAGCTCGTTTAGAGAAACTTTTCATGATATGCTAATTTTTTTAGATAGGAATTTGGGGTTTTCATGAGCTGTATGCCAAAATCATCAATATTAAAACAATAAAAGGCTTGAACTACTTCAGTTGTGTGTAATGAATCTAAAATATATGAAAGTCTAATGTTTATCAGTACATTACAGAAAATAATGAACTTTATCACAATATGCTAATTTTTTTAGAAGGACCTGTATATAGCCAAGAAACCCCCAGTGGCATATTAGCAGTCTCTCTATCTCAATACCAGGACAAATCAATCAGAAAGCAGAAACCAGGGTTAGCCAGGGGTCAATACCAAGATTTTACATCCAGAAGAAGGTCAAGCAAGGTCAAAGTCAGGGTCTAAATCTAGGGGTCAGAAATCAGCAGTGAGGCAATTATAGAATAGAACACCATTCGTTTTTCAATTTAAATAGGCTGCGGTTCCATGTTGTGACCAGTGACATCAGCGTTCCTGACATGCGAGTGCTGGCACTGATTGGCTGGCGCTCCTTCACAGAGAGACCCAACTATCTCCCTGGCAATCAGATGCTGGCAGTGCTGTAGAGGAGCATGCCTGTCTGCACTGGTACATAACATTCACTCTCTCCCCCTCTCTCCAATGTGTTTCAAAAATTTGGAAAACCTGAAACAAACCAAGTCTTCAAAGGTTCACTCATCTCTATAGTACATGTTATCATTACACTGTTTTTCAGAGACTTGTTAATAGACAACTTATTAGGGCACTCACTCTCCTAATTCAAAGCCAACTGACTGGCTTTACTAGCTTCGAATGTGTTGAACTGATCAACAGACATTTTACTGGTAAAATGAGCACATGGATTGACTGGATCTCCTTACAATGCAGTTAACATGGTTTCAAATTATAATGGCAGAAGAAATCCCATTGCAAGTAGTGTAATCAGAGACCATTGTACCTTGAGGGACCTCTTTACCTATATCCATACAATTTACTAGCATATGTTTAGTGTTAGTCCGTATTATAATATGACTCAAAGAACTATATGTGACCTTGAAAAACTTCATAGTATAAAATGCCATGCTAAAAAATTGTCATAAAAATATGTAACATTTTAGCATGATTGAGTGAATGGGTGTGCTTTATTCTTCACCTTTGGGAACTTTCCTTGCCAACACTGAGGTGTGCTGGCTTGAGATATTTCACAGCATATGACATGCTTTATGCTGCAAACATTACTTGGCATTTGTTATAAACGTTATAACCACAAAAATGTAACAGAAACGGAAGCATGGTTAAGCCATAGTTCTTCATTCTTGGTTAGCCCTCCAGAAAATTCTTTATTAATCATTGATACTTTCCATTGCTTCAAAAACTATTTGATTGTAGTCTTCTAATAGAATATCCAACAAGTCTTACAAAGGGAAAACGGCAAAATCTTTAACAGCAGTTAAATTGATTGATTTTGGGAATGCTTATTAAGTAGAAGAATTTGTCAGGCTCAAAAGGTCAAATAACATTCTGCCAAAGTTGGAAATGACCAGAAAAGACTTATGAACAATATTTCATGAAAACACATAGAAATAATATTAAGAGGGAAATAATGTATTATTTTTGGCATTTTTAATGCCTGAACTGTATTGGTTTGAGAAGATGTTCTCTATTTGCCACATTAAATAGAATTATTACTTCTTCCTTTGTCAAATCAGTCTACTCCCTGCAATTTCTGAGTGTTTGAAGATAGATAGGTGGCTTAAAGAGAACATTTGTCATGAAGCATTATTTAGCTTTTTAGTACTCTGTGTGTAGTACATTCTAGAAATTGTTAAAATTGAGGGATCAAAGAAAAAAAGTTAGATATTACAAAGATACTTTAACATGACTGTTCATCCCAAAAAAAAATTGCTATTTAAATTCATAACATACAGTATATGTATCAATTTCAGAACTAAAAGGTTACAAAAACCCTCAGTAACATCAGTTCAAATTCTAAAATTGGTTCTTTAAGGCCTAAAATCATATTGCCTATAACAGGCACCCATCAGCCTTCATCACCCTAATTCATTAATTTTTACACTACGCTGCATTACCAGGATAACATTGTCATTTACTTGACACCTCCGGATTAGCATTTTTTGGCCGTGTGGTTTTCTTGGCACTTTTTGTTTTTGAATACTGCCCCAGTGGATCCGGTTTGTGTCTATTGGACCACTCTCACATTTCTGGATACATATGACTTATATGTTGACAGTCATTTGTCTGGTCCAGTTTATTTGGGGTCATTAATTGCCATATTTTTAACATTTTAAGGATTTTTACTTGTACCCCTTTTTTTTGTTGTTTGCTTATATTGATTAGTAATAATAAAGATCCGTTTTTACTTTAGCGCCTCACTAATATCGTGAAAATTCACTCCAGAATTATGGCTTCAAAAAAATTTCAAAATAGGGCTTTCGCTCAAAGCTTTGTATTGTTTTGCATTTTTGCACCTCTCATTCTAGTTTTGAAAATTGGATGAAAAGTAGGTGTGATTAGCCTCTCAAATTTTATTACATATTTATTAAATGCAACTTTCTAAAAAAAAGTATCAACGTGTATTTAGGATAATGTATGTATCAGAAAACTGGATATATAAAGAGGCCCGGCAGCACTACTGTACCCAAAATAAACCAATTGGGAAGACCATAAATAATACCTTAACTGCGGTAGTGATGGTGCAAGCAGATCGGGATCCTGGCTGTTGATCCACCATCAATAAAAATACAAAAAATCTGCAGCACTCGTCGATTGTAGCAAATATGGTGTAGGTTTATTCCATAAAAAACAGCAAGATGATGCGACGTTTCGACCGTTCCCGGTCTTTTTCAAGCAATACAATGAATACAAAATATGTGCCTTATATAGAGGTGAATCCATACATCCTCATTAGTGTATAGTAGTGATACGTCACCATATATAATCATTAATAAACAACTTTCTGGTGCGATGTGCAATATATTAAGTTACCTCACCTATAGGGGTAGTGCCCACGGGGTCTCATTCCCTCTCCGCAAGTTCTTCTTAGAACGAACCATATTCGGCGTCCCGGAGTTTGTAATGCGCATGCGTCCCCTTCAGTCATCAGCCAATGAGAAAAAATTCTTCAACTGACGTCACCAGTTGTCAATGACGTGGGAGCAGATTTCGTTCCACGTCATTGTGGTGCATCCACCTTGTCCCTTGTCAGTGACGTGGTTCTCGTCATGGAGACGCGGTCATCAGCATAGACATCCATGTGACGAACGCGTCACCCGATTCCTCCCTCTGTCACTATTCAATTGGTTCCCGGACATATCCCGATGGGTGCAAGTCCCTCCTCCTTGGCTCAAAATACCTCCAACATTCCACCTGGGGTAATTTCTCAACAAAGTAAATTAGAGAATCCCCATATTCACTCACTATTCGACATGGTTCTTCCAGAGTGATTACCGTGCTCCTTCAGCCATACACTCCTCTGAAGACACCAAATCTCAAACATGCCGTCCCTTCAAGTAAACGGCCTCGTCCCATCCATATCACACGATGGGGCAGATGCCTCCTATTGGGATTTCTTCAGGTCGTAGTAAGTGTCACGAGGGTCAGTCATATTTAGTGACAATGGCCCCCGTGGCACTACAAGTCCATTCAAACACACACTGTATTCTTCATTTTAGAGGTAATGGAGCATGGATAGGACTCATCCCCCACTCTGGACACGCCCATCGACCATACCATTTGGACAAACGACTATATGACTTTGGGGACATCGACATTGGGAACTGCGAAACGGGGAAGGACCCCAGTGAGGACATCCCTAAGGAGAAATAAAAAATTAAAAATATTCGTGTTAGTGAACAAATCAAAACGAATAATAATTAATAGATTAAAATCATCACAACCAAGTTGGGCACAATCTTAAGTTACACAAAATAACAAATATTGGTCCAGTCTACACTTAAGAGGAAAAGATACACAGAATCCCCTACAGGAAGACCCCCAGATTGAAATCTCTATTGAGTCCCCTAGGTTCACGTGTGTCCAATCTATAAATCCATTTCAACTCCAGTTGTTTAAGGAGGGTCTCCCGATCTCCTCCCCTCCGCAATGGTGAAATTCCATCTATAACTTGAAATCGGAGTTGTGACAAATTATGTCCTAATTTATTAAAATGATCTGGTACTGGGAGATCCAGAGCTTTCTTTCTAATCTTAGATTTGTGTTGTGTGATCCTCTTTTTTATCTCCTGTGTGGTCTCTCCCACATACAGGAGCCCACACGGACATTGAAGGGTGTAAATGACAAAAGATGAATTACAAGTATAGAATTGTTTGATTTTATATTTTTTTCCAGTATGCGGATGTGCAAATGTTTTTCCTTTTATCATATTATTACAATGACAACATCCCAAACAAGGATAACATCCTGTTTGTTTCTGTGCTTGTACGTTTGGAGGTTTGTCTGCATGCACTAACCTGTCCCTCACATTCGGGCCTCTCCTATATGAGAATAGAGGTGGATTTCTAAACTCTGGGGTATCTGGAAACGCTTGTGTAAGAAGCGTCCAGTTCTTCCTGATCACCGCAGCCACCTGCCTGCTTAACATCGTATATCTGGAAACAAAGGGGATCCTATTTTGGACACTTGATTTATCCATGTTTTTCTCAAGTAGTTTCTCCCTCTCCATTTTGTGAGCCCTATCTTGATGTTTGTTCGTCAGCTGCTTAGGGTATCCCCTATTTACGAATTATTTATTCATTTCCCCCAACCTTGTCCCCACTTTTTCCTCATCACTGACAATTCTACGAACCCGTAGAAATTGACTGTACGGCAATGATTTTATCATGTCCCGGGGATGTGAGCTGTCATATTGTAGGATATTATTTTTGTCAGTATTTTTCATGTATATGTCCGTGCCCAATTTTCCATTCTGGACACATACCAATGTGTCCAGGAATTGTAGCTCGGTCATGGAGCTGACTCTCGTGAATTTTAAGGCTGGATGGATGCTGTTTAGATGCTCATTAAATGTATCCAATTCCAGTTCGGTACCTGTCCATATACAGGAGATATCGTCAATGTATCTCATCCAGCCCCTCACAAATTTGAAGGAGCTGGATGGATACACAAACTGATCCTCTATATATGACATGTAAATGTTAGCATACACAGGTGCGGCGTTAGACCCCCATCGCTGTCCCCCTAGTTTGTAAAAAGAATTGGTCCTTGAACTTAAAATAGTTACAGGTCAATCTCTAATAACATCAAAATAAAATTTACCATGTCTGGTGTATATTCTGAGTCATTTAAAGCATGTCTGACTGCCTCCAAACCTTTATTATGTTCAATACTCGTATATAGACTGACCACGTCAAACGAGACCAGCCTATCTCCAGGTTCTATCTTCAATTCCTTCAATTTGCACAAAAAATGGGTGGTATCTTTAACATAAGACAATGCTTTTGTTACATATGGTTGTAACACCCCATCCAAGAACATAGCTGGTCGTGAAAGAACAGAGTTGATGCCGGACACAATCGGGCGTCCTGGCGGATCAACCCTGCTCTTATGTATCTTGGGTAGGGTGTACAGAACCGGGGTGACCGGATGTGTGACTATTAAATAGTCATGTAATGGACTATCAATGATATCCTCAGCGTACGCGTCATCTACCAAAAGTTTGATCTTTTGAGAGATTTCAAACTTTGGGTCATGATCAATCGGACGGTAAACTGAGGTATCATTGAGCTGTCTTTTTATCTCACACTCATATTTCACAGTGTCCATAATGACAATTGCTCCGCCCTTATCGGCTGGCTTGATGGTAATTTCATCTCTATTACTCAGTTTAGTTAGTATATTCTTCTCTGTTTTTGTGAGGTTAGATCTGAACTTAACCTGTGACCGTTCCCTTAGCTGCTGCATATCTTTTTGTACTAGTGATATATATGCCTCAATGACGTTAATGTTAGGCGGTGGTTGAAACTTACTTTTAAGTGAAAGGTTATACTTTTTAAGGGTCATGATATTATGCACACCTTCCTCCTCTCTTTTAGTGATGTCACCCCCTTTCCCTGAAAAATAAACCTTTAAGTCTTAAACGTCTAAAAAAACGGTACAGATCCACCTCATACTCAAACCAGTCAATAAACATAGTGGGGCAGTAGGATAAACCCTTGTTCAACAATGTCAGTTCTGACTCTGTGAAAGAGAATGATGAGATATTTACCACTAGACTGTCTATTTCGGTCTGTTCACAGTTTGATCTCTCACTTTGTCCATATGCCCTCTCTGGTTCTGGCCCATCGGTGTTTTTTTGTATCTGGTTATTACAGTATTTCCTCCATCGTCTGTGTTTCGATCCTCCCCTCCTTTGCGGTCTCGTTTTCTTTGGTCGAGTCCTTGACCTAAAAAAAGGGGGTCATCACTACAGTCCTCCGATGATTCTGGAGTAGTTACATCTCTGTCTTTTCTTCCATCATAAGGCCTGCAACATGGTTTCCCTTTAAACTGTGTATTTTGATTTCTTTGTTGTCCCATGGTCTGTTTTCGGTATACTTCACCTCAGGTGTAATCCTCGAGATCTCGATGCCACTTTTGCCTCTTAGTAATTTCAATATTACTTCGGTATCTGTTCAAATCCATGTCCAGTTTGGTTTTAATTGCTGATATCTCAGTTGCTGATAGTAAAGTATTTAATTGATTTTCTAATGCATTAATACGTATTTGATTTGATTCCAGTTCAAGTTGCAAATACTCCATATTTAGAAGCATAATGTCCATGGAATAACGGTTCGATATTAACTCGAATTTTGCGCAAAATTCCTTATTATTTGGAAGCAGAATTGGTCTCAAATGGGAGCGAAGACCCCTCGGGATCCTCCCTGCTCTATAGTACTCCCGTAAAGTAGATTGATGAAGTTCGTGGGAAATCCGTATCTTTTTCTCTTGTTCTAATTTACGTTTAATCAGTTCTGCTGTGGGTTTATTCAGAAAAGAGCTCTCCCCCAGGATTCTGGTCACCTCCTCCTCTGTGTAGACTGAACTTCCTGCTGTTGCCATTTTAAAAAAAAAACGATGAATACAATATTTTCTTCTTTTAAAATACAGAAAAGAGAGTCCATCTTATAGTGTGCATGCTCGGAAAAAAGCCATATTCAGGATATATAAAGAGGCCCGGCAGCACTACTGTACCCAAAATAAACCACGTCATTGTGGTGCATCCACCTTGTCCCTTGTCAGTGACGTGGTTCTCGTCATGGAGACGCGGTCATCAGCATAGACATCCATGTGACGAACGCGTCACCCGACTCCTCCCTCTGTCACTATTCAATCGGTTCCCGGACATATCCCGATGGGTGCAAGTCCCTCCTCCTTGGCTCAAAATACCTCCAACATTCCACCTGGGGTAATTTCTTTTTTTTTTTTTTTTTTTTTTTTTAACGTTTTATTGAGTAATAAAACAGTAGTACAAGTAGGTACACATCAATCAGCAGCATACAGAGTATACAATATTACAGTACTTGGCTACCGTTATACCAACTAAATCAAACATAGTAGATGTCCTACATGGTCAAATAAAGTTAGCATGGATATTCGTGCCTCATTTCTTGCCATAGTAAAGTAAACCGGAAGAGTATCAGGTAGCAGTATTAAAGTGCCTATAGGTCTCCCATGGTTTCCATAGGGCAGAAAAGCTGCCATGGGAACGGTTCTCCCAAGCAGCCAGGTCCTCAAATCTATAGATGGCATCCACCTTATTGATCCAATGATCTAATGAGGGGAGATCAGGCGACAACCAATGTCTAGGGATTAGGAGGCGAGCTGCGGATATCAGTATTTTAAACAGTAATGTAACAGTAAAGTGTGTGGAGGAAGGAGGGAGGCCTAATAGGGCCAGCTGGGGTGAGGCCGGGATTTTAGACTTGCAGATGGTATTACATTGATTGAAAATCTCCGACCACCATTTAAGCAGAGGTGGGCAAGACCACCAAATATGGAAGAATTTGCCCCCCCCCCCTCTCCACACCTCCAGCATGCGTCAGAACCGTTATCATTATATCTGCAGGTAATATCGGGTGTTTTATACCACCTGGAGAGTATTTTATAGCCGTTTTCTTGTATTCTGACACATCTGGAGGATTTATGAGGTTCTTTAAAAAGTTTCAGTAGGTCAGTTGTGGAGAACGAAGTCCCCAAATCCTTCTCCCAGGCGCCAATGAAGGCTAATTTAGGAGGGCAGATAGGAGTGCTTAGTCTTCTATAGAGCTGGGAAATGATTTTCCTTGGGATAGGGTTCTGAGTAATAAGGCTTTCAAACCAGGTCAGGGGCCTCAAAAGGGCTTGATAGGGGATAAATTTCGTTAGACTAGAGTGTATAAAGGAGTATAGGGAGGGGAACGACTTGATCTCGGGAAAAATGGAAGCTAGATGTTCTTTATGGAGTATTTTGCCATCCTCCCCAAAGAGGGAGATAACCCCAATTTCAGAATTCCTGACAGATAATGGAAGGCTTTGTCTTAACTCTGGTGAGGCTAGATTAATCAGATCTGTCACCTTGATAGGTGGGGAGGGTAGAGGAATACCGTTGGCTGAATTTTGAAATTTGTCCCAGGCCTCTAAGGTAGCTTGCACAACTGGGCTACCATTCTTGCGGTTAATTCGTTCTGTTGGAGAAAGAATTAGAAGGGTCCTAAATGAGGTGTTATTAAGGGCAGATTCCATACTAGTCCAGGATTTGTGGGGGGGGGTCTCTGAACCAGTCTAATACCCTAGCCAGCAGGATAGCGGTGTTGTAGACCGGAGGGTTCGGGAGGTTAATGCCTCCAAAGGTTTTCGGGCTTTGTAGGATGGGGAGTCTTATGTGGGCTTTCTTACGACTCCATATAAAAGATCTAATCTCTTTATTAAGGGATTGGAAGAAGGAATCTGGAATAGGGAGCGGCAGGACCTGTTGCAGGTAGGTCAGTTTAGGGAGGATCAGTGAAGTGAATAAATTCTTTCGACCGAACCAGGAGAATGTTTGAAGGTGAAGATTGTTTAGTTGGGTTTGCATATTTTGTAAAAGAGGAATGTAATTAAGTTGGAACAATTTGGTGAGATCGACTCCAATCTTAACTCCCAAATACGTTATGTAGGGGGTGTTCCAATTGAATGGAGACTGTGCTGCAAGGGCTTTTTTGGTTTGAGCACTCAGACCCAGACTTAATATATGGGATTTCTTCAGATTGATCTTGAGGTTGGACAACGGGCTAATCTTTTCAAGTGTATCATATATTAAAGGTAGGAATATCTTAGGGTTGGATGTAAGGATTAGAAGGTCATCAGCAAATGCTGCAACTTTGTGTTCATGGGTACCTAGCTTGATACCTTTAATTTTATCATTTTGACGGAAAGACTGAAGGAGAGGTTCCATAGTTAGAACAAAAACTAAGGGAGAGAGTGGGCACCCCTGGCGTGTACCATTTCTTATGGGGAAGGGGGGGGGAGGAGGTTTCATTCACCAGCACCGATGCCGAGGCATTAGTATACATGGAAAAAACTGCCTCAATGAAAGGTGCTGGTAGGCCGAATTTAAGCAGAGCGAGGCGAAGAAAATCCCAGCTGATTCTATCAAAAGCCTTTTCGGCATCGGTGCTGCGGAGAACTAAAGGACATGAAATTCTGGTGGAGTAATGAATGGCATTGAGGATTCTAACTGAATTGTCCTTTCCTTCCCTGCCGATCACGAAGCCTGTCTGGTCGCCATGAATCAGTGACGGGAGAATAGGGGAGAGTCGGTTAGCTAGCATCTTGGCCAAAATTTTTAAATCAAGGTTTAGTAGGGAAATGGGGCGGTAATTGGCACAGTGTGAGGGGTCTTTACCCTCTTTGGGTATGATGGTGATAAGAGCCCTTGTCATGTCTAAGGTAAGTGGCGTGCCTTCAAGCGAGTGGTTGCATATAGACAGGAGATAGGGGGAGATGGAATCCCCAAATGTGGTATAGTAAAGGGCTGAGAGGCCGTCAGGGCCTGGGGCTTTGTTTATTGGCAGTCGTTTAATGGCTTCCTTCAGTTCTTCTAAAGAAAAGGGGGATTCTAGCGTCTGTATATGGGAGGGGAGAAGTTTAGGAAGTGATATTCCCTCAAGAAAGCTATTTATGGCTTCTATATTGGAAGCAGGGTTGGCCGCATGAGTATGTTGGGGTATATTGTATAGGGCTTGATAGAAGGCTTGGAATTGAGAAGCAATATCTTTAGAAGTTAAGGCCAGATCACCATCGCTTTTAAGGATTTTACAAATGTGGTTGTGGTTTCTCCTTCTCTTTATTCTGTTCATAACAAATTTAGACGCCTTATCACCATGAGCGAAATATTTAAATTGGGAATTTAGATAAAATTTGGCTGACATGGAATTCAGGTGGTTTTTAAGTTCAGAGCGGAGGTCATTGAGTCTGGAGAGATGGAGGTCAGAGAGGGATTTTTTGTGGGCTCTTTCAAGATCTTTTATTTCCTTTAGAAGGTTGTCTATTTTGGCCTTTCTCAGCTTTTTAAGATGGGATCCTAGGCTAATGAGTTGGCCCCTTATGTATGCTTTGTGGGTATCCCAAAGGACGTGCGGGGAGGTACCTGGGAGGGCATTTAAGGAGAAGAACTCAGTAATAGCCTTCTGGATAATGTCTTTATTTTCTTTAGAGGAGATAAGTTGTTCATTAAGTCTCCAGTTAGTTAGTTTGGGGGATAATTGGGGGGTAGATATGGTGAGGAAAATCGGGGAGTGGTCAGATAAATGGATAGAGTCTATGTGGGCTTTGGGGCATAGTTGGAGATGTTTTTTGGAAAGAAAAAGGTAGTCCAACCTTTGGTAAGAACCGTGGGCATTAGAGAAGAATGTGTAGTCCTTCTCAGTGGGATTGAGCACTCTCCACATGTCCACCAGGCCCAAATTATAGAGAGTATCACTAATGGAGTGTAGGGATTTCTGTGAGAGAACAGACTTTTTTGTTGAGGAGTCTAAGATGGGGTTCATGGCGACATTAAAGTCTCCTCCCATTATAACTATACCTTCTTGGAAAGATTCTATAATAGGGTAGATATCCTTGAGCCAGGACGCCTGATTAACATTTGGAGCGTATATGTTGATTAAGGTATATAGCTGGTTAGCTATGGTTCCCTTTAACAATAAATATCTTCCCTCCACATCTTGTAAATGAGAACCATATTGAAATGGTGTATGCTTGCTAAACCCTATACTGACCCCTTTAGAGGAAGAGGAGCCTGATCCGCAATGGTACCACTCAGGATAACTGGAACGGGAGAGATCTGGATACCTATTAAACTTAAAATGAGTTTCTTGTAAAAACAAAATATAGGTGTTCCTCTTTTTTAGTAAGGAGAAAATTTGGCACCTTTTAGCCGGAGCATTAAATCCTTTAACATTAAATGAAGTTACTATAAGATCCGCCATATCGCTTCCGTTTGTGGGTAGCACCATTGCCGATCCGAAGCTCCTACCGTTTGCAAAGCTGGAAACACATGTAATGACAGGGTGATTGTAAATAACTGCTTTTGTGAGATATTTGAGGCATAGACACAGTATGAGGGACATCTACATAACATAAGAATAAAATGTAACTTAAAACCAGAAAAATGAAAGAGAATATGAAAATTCCCATGGAAGAACATAGGTGGGGGGAAAGGAAGACAATAAAAAGGAGTGTCAGTATTAACCGCACAGTAATAGGAATACAACATTACGGCAGGGTCCTAAGGTTCTGCCAATACTGGGGGGGAAAGAGAGTCACTCCTTTTAAATTTCCTCCATCTAACCTTCTACAGGATAATGAAGACCAGACAGTGTGGATTTTATGCAGTAAGTATTGATCTTATACAGAAATCTAACTAGGCCATATCATGTTGAACGGACATGTGAGGGGCGATTTAAATAAGTGTCCATAGTAGACAACAAAGGAGGCATACCGTTTCCTCCCAGGATTCGTTCTTGAATCGAGTCTCTGAGAGTCCCTGACAACTCTGTATTAATTATAACAAGGTTTAACCTAACATATTAAGGGGGAAAATCTACAGTAAATACCACGGTGGTAGTCCACCTCAGTCATCGGTAAGTGGCAGTCTCCTCGGTGTGGGAGTTTTCGGTCTTCTTCCCCTCTGCATTCTTGGGGTACAAGGAGGTTCCCTGTCATGGTCTTACCTCCTTGCTGTCCTCCTTCGTTTGACATGTGCTGGCGGCCATCTTGGTTTCTGGGTTTCTTGTAGCCTCCCACCCTGCGGCTCCTCCTTCCCACTGGGAGGAGCTGGATGCCTAGCTCATATATATAGGAGGTCTGTGGCTTCAGTTCCTTGCTTGGTCCTCCTGTGCTCACATGCTTCTAAGACTGCTGCTGCTTCTGGTTCCTGATCCTGGCTTCGTCTGACTACCCTGCTGATTCCTGATCCTGGCTTCGTCTGACTACCCTGCTGATTCCTGATCCTGGCTTCGTCTGACTACCCTTCTGGTTCCTGATCCCTGGTTTCGCAAGACCCTGCTTCGGTTTAGCCATCCGTTTGGACTTTTGCTTACGGCTTGATTTTCAATAAAGCCTTCTTATTTCCACTCATCTCTTGTTGTACGTCTGGTTCATGGTTCCATGACATTAGGACCAAGCCATGAATTCTGACGGTACAGGGCCATCCTCGCTACCTACGCTGGTTGCCAGACTTGATCAGCAGGATCACCTGTTGGGTCGGTTCGCTGTGGCGTTGCAAACCCTGCTTGAACGCACGGCTCATTTAGCTTCCGTTGCCGATGGGTCGGTTGTCGCTCCTGGGCCCGCTCCTACTGCCGCTCCGGTTGTTGCGCCAGAGTCTACCCCGACACCTGTTGCTGCGCCTGCGGTGTTTCGGGGTATGACCGGTTCTGCCCCCCTTCCACAGCGCTTTGGGGGAGAGCCAACTCAGTGCCGAGGTTTCTTTAACCAGGTGGGCATTTACTTCGAGTTGCTGCCACATGCCTTTCCTACTGAGAGATCAAAGGTGGGCTTCTTGATCTCGCTGCTCTCGGACAAGGCCTTGGCCTGGGCCAGCCCTTTATGGGAGAACAACAATCCGGTGGTTGCCGAGTTTTCTGGTTTTGTTGCTTCTCTTCGGAAGGTATTCGATGTGCCGGCTCGTGCTGCCTCTGCTGCGAAGCTCCTTATGTCCATCAGACAGGGTTCACGATCCGTAGCTGAATACGCCATTGAGTTTCGTACCCTGGCAGCAGAGGTGGGCTGGAATAATGAGGCTCTGGTCGCTGCTTTCTCTCATGGTCTCTCGGATGCCTTGAAGGATGAGGTTGCAGCTAAGGACCTACCAGTGGAGCTCGAGTCTCTTATTTCTTTCCTGATTTTGATTGACACCAGACTCAGGGAGAGACCTTCCTTTAAGGAGAGCCTGCGGAGGCCTTCTAACAGATTGGCGCCTACGTTTGCTGTCCCACCCGTGCCTCCCTCTCCTCCCACGCCTCCTGGGGATGACTTGTCTGGGGGTGAACCCATGCAGCTGGGGTTTGCTCGCCTGTCCGAGGGGGAGAGGGTACTCCGGAGACGCGAGGGCCGATGCATGTACTGTGGTCTCGGTGGGCATTTTCGGTTGGCATGCCCGAACCGTCCGGGAAACGCTCGCACCTGAGATCCTGTCGGGGGCAGATCTTGGGTGGAGTCTCCTCGTCCCCGGTTTCCCGTGTTGACAAACCACTGATTACTGTTGTCCTCTCCTGGGTCGGGGGCTCGGTGACGACCCAGGCGTTGGTGGACTCTGGTGCTGGTGGTTTGTTCATTGATAGTGTGTTCGCTGCCGCCAATTCCATTCCTCTGCAGCCTCGAGGTTCCCCACTGGCTCTTGAGGCGATAGACGGCAGACCCCTTCTGCCGCCACACGTGACTCATGAGACCCTTCCAGTGGGGATGGCCATTGGTGCCGTTCACAGAGAGTCGGTCTGTCTCCAGGTTATTTCGTCTCCACACTACTCGGTGGTCTTGGGGTACCCCTGGCTCCAGAAGCATAATCCGACTTTCGATTGGAAATCGGCCGAGATCCTCTCGTGGTCACCGCAGTGTGGGGCTAGTTGCATCCATGGGCCTGTCAAGTTGCTGTGTACTTCCTCGGACTCTCTGTTGCCTCCTGAATACGAGGAGTACCGGGATGTATTCGATAAGGTGCGTGCGGTTGCCCTACCTCCGCACCGCCCATACGATTGTGCCATAGAGTTACAATCTGGTGCCGTTCCGCCTCGTGGCAAAGTCTATCCACTGTCGGTAGCGGAGAATGAGGCCATGGAGGAGTACGTGAGGGAGGCGCTTTCACGCGGACACATTCGCAAATCCTCGTCCCCGGCAGGGGCTGGATTTTTCTTTGTGAAAAAGAAGGGCGGTGAGTTGAGGCCTTGCATCGATTACAGGGGTCTCAATCGCATCACGATCAAGAACGCTTACCCGATACCCTTGATTTCCGAGCTGTTCGATCGCCTCAAAGGGGCCACAGTCTTTACCAAACTCGACCTGAGGGCGGCATATAACCTGGTAAGGATCAAGGCGGGCGATGAGTGGAAGACCGCGTTTAACACCAGGACCGGTCATTATGAATCCTTGGTTATGCCCTTTGGGTTGTGCAATGCGCCCGCAGTCTTCCAGGAATTCATCAACGATGTTTTCCGTGACCTGTTGCAGCAGTGTGTGGTGGTCTATTTGGATGACATCTTGGTATATTCTGAATCCATGGAGGCCCACATTCTGGATGTCAGACGAGTGTTGCAACAGTTACGAGAGAACAAGCTGTTCGGTAAGCTTGAGAAATGCGAATTTCACCGATCCCAGGTAACCTTCTTAGGTTACATCATTTCCGCTGAGGGGTTCTCCATGGATCCTGAGAAGGTTTCGGCTGTCTTACAGTGGCCCCAGCCCAGTGGTCTTCGTGCCCTGCAGCGCTTTTTGGGCTTCGCCAATTATTATCGGAAGTTCATCAGGGACTTTTCCATGCTAGCCAAGCCTCTCACGGATCTGACCAAGAAGGGCAGTAATGCCCAGGTCTGGCCGCCCGAGGCCATCCGAGCTTTTGAGGCTCTAAAGTCCGCCTTTGTGTCGGCTCCGATTCTGTCGCATCCCAACCCTGGGTTGCCGTTTGTCCTCGAGGTGGACGCGTCTGAGACGGGAGTAGGCGCCCTCCTGTCTCAGCGTAGAACACCAGAGGGTCCTCTGCTTCCTTGTGGGTTTTACTCCCGGAAACTGTCTTCCGCGGAGTGCAACTACCAGATTGGTGACAGGGAGTTATTGGCCATCGTGCAGGCCCTTAAAGAATGGAGGCACTTGCTCGAGGGCTCGGTGGTTCCGGTTCTCATCCTGACGGACCACAAGAATCTGACCTATCTCTCTGAGGCCAAGAGATTGACACCACGTCAGGCCAGATGGGCTCTGTTCTTGTCACGTTTTAATTACGTGGTCTCCTACCTACCCGGTTCCAAGAACATCAGAGCGGATGCCTTATCACGGCAGTACTCCGAGCTGTCCGGGGAGGAGTCGATTCCGACTTCGGTCATACCTCCGAATCAGATCCTGGCCGCCATTCGCACCAGCCTGACCTCTCCCCTGGGTGAGCAGATTTTGGCGGCTCAATCTGGTGCTCCCTCTGGGAGACCCAACGGCAGGTGTTTTGTGCCTGAGGAGTTGCGCACTCGGTTGTTGCGAACCTACCATAACTCCAAGGCCGCGGGGCATCCTGGAAAGAATCAGCTGTCCTGGGCTGTTTCACGTCTGTTCTGGTGGCCTTCTCTACGTTCCGACATCGCCGCATATGTAGCGGCATGCTCCGTTTGTGCCCAGAGTAAGTCCCCTCGGCACCTTCCGTTGGGCCTTTTGCAACCCATAGCCACCGGGGAGCGTCCATGGTCACACCTGGGGATGGATTTCATTGTGGACCTCCCTGCATCCCGAGGCCATACGGTCATTCTCATGATAGTGGATCGGTTTTCCAAAATGTGCCACTGTGTTCCTCTTAAGAAGTTACCCTCTGCACAAGAGTTGGCCTCGATTTTTGCCAGGGAGGTCTTCCGGTTGCACGGTTTGCCCAAGGAGATTGTGTCGGATCGGGGGAGTCAGTTTGTGTCCAGGTTCTGGCGCGCCTTTTGCTCCCAGTTGGGGATTCATCTCTCTTTCTCCTCGGCCTACCACCCTCAGTCCAATGGGGCCGCAGAACGATCCAATCAGGCCTTGGAGCAATTCCTTCGTTGCTATGTCTCCGATCACCAAGACAATTGGGTTGACCTCCTGCCTTGGGCTGAGTTTGCCAGGAACACGGCGGTGAACTCTTCCTCTGGGACGTCTCCCTTCATGGCCAATTATGGGTTCCAACCTGCCGTGTTACCGGAGGTATTCTCTCCCCAGGATATTCCGGCTGTGGAGGATCACCTTTCCGTCCTACGTGCTTCTTGGGTACAGATCCAGAGGTCCCTTGAGGTCTCTGCGCAGCGCCAGAGACTCCAGGCTGATCGCAGACGAGCGCCCGCTCCTTCCTACCAGGTCGGAGACCGCGTATGGTTGTCCACCCGCAACCTCAACCTTCGAGTGCCCACTCCCAAGCTGGCGCCTCGCTTTGTTGGTCCCTTCCGAGTGCTTCGCAGGGTAAACCCGGTAGCCTATGCCCTTGCGCTTCCTCCTGGCATGCGGATCTCCAACGTGTTTCATGTCTCCCTGTTGAAGCCACTGGTGTGTAATCGTTTCACTTCCTCGATTCCTCGGCCTCGTCCGGTCCAAGTGGGCAATCGTGAGGAGTATGAGGTGAGCAATATCCTGGACTCACGCCTGGTCCGCGGCCGGGTGCAGTTTTTGGTCCATTGGCGTGGTTATGGTCCAGAGGAGCGTTCCTGGGTTCCCTCCGCAGATGTCCATGCTCCTGCCTTGCTCCGAGCCTTCCACGCACGCTTCCCTCAGAAACCGTTCCTTACTCCGCGGAGGAGGGGCCCTTGAGGGGGAGGTACTGTCATGGTCTTACCTCCTTGCTGTCCTCCTTCGTTTGACATGTGCTGGCGGCCATCTTGGTTTCTGGGTTTCTTGTAGCCTCCCACCCTGCGGCTCCTCCTTCCCACTGGGAGGAGCTGGATGCCTAGCTCATATATATAGGAGGTCTGTGGCTTCAGTTCCTTGCTTGGTCCTCCTGTGCTCACATGCTTCTAAGACTGCTGCTGCTTCTGGTTCCTGATCCTGGCTTCGTCTGACTACCCTGCTGATTCCTGATCCTGGCTTCGTCTGACTACCCTGCTGATTCCTGATCCTGGCTTCGTCTGACTACCCTTCTGGTTCCTGATCCCTGGTTTCGCAAGACCCTGCTTCGGTTTAGCCATCCGTTTGGACTTTTGCTTACGGCTTGATTTTCAATAAAGCCTTCTTATTTCCACTCATCTCTTGTTGTACGTCTGGTTCATGGTTCCATGACATTCCCATGGAGCAGAGACAGGTAGAGCAGGCAGAGTAATTGCAGATTGGAACGTGTCCCAGTTGTCTATTGGGAGCGGCTGAATCTGGAGGTGCGCATAGATATTTTCCAGGTCTTTGGGGGAAGCGATGAATAGGCGGCGGCCATTATGGGGGAATGAAAGGCCGAAGGGGAAAGACCAACGGTAAGGAATCCTCTCGGAGCGCAGCCAGTCCGTGAGGGGCTTAAGCGCTCTGCGCTTTCGAAGAGTAGATTGCGCTAAGTCCTGATAAATTTCGACTTCATTATTTTCCCACATCAGCGATGCGTTGTTCCTGGCGCAAGATAATATCGCTTCTTTGACCGGGAAGCAGAGAAACTTGCATATGATGTCACGAGGGGGTTCGTTAGGATTCGGTTTGGGCCTCAGAGCTCTATGCGCTCTTTCAATAGTAATTTCATGCGCAGTGTCCGGGCCCAGCAGTTGGAGGCATAGTTGCGTTATGGTTTCAGGAATATCACCGGGGCCAACGGATTCTGGAATACCTCTAAACCGGAGATTATTCCTTCGTCCCCTATTCTCCTGATCCTCCAACGCCGTGTACAGGAGATTTATATGTGCTTCATGATCAGCCAGGTTCGTGGCCACTTCTTTTTGATGCGCAGCGATTTTTTGCTGGTTTTCTTCCAGAGTTTCCACTCTGGCTCCGATATGGCGGATGTCGCCCCTAATTGCAGCCAACTCAGAGCTGAGGGGTTCCAGGGCTTCAGCTAGCGATTCTTTGAGGAATCCTCTGGATATCGGCAGAGCATCTGGGCTAAGGGATGTTTCTCTGCGGCCTTCCGCACCTGCGACAGCATGTTGTTTGTGGCCGGCGGCCTTCGGAGTTCCGGGCTCCATTTTAGTTTCTTTAGCCACGTACACAGCGGCAGCCTTTTTAATGAATTTGTCCATTTCTCCGGGCTGAGTCGCCGCTTTGGTGGGAGCAGGGAGATCAGTGTTCTTTTGTCCGCCGATCTTGACCATTTTCGGCCTGGTCTGCTGATGATTAAAGGCTGTGAAGGCTAGTTGGAGTAGCAGAGCGACGCTTCACACAACCATCCGCTCTCAGCGTAGGCTCCGCCCCCCCACCTGGGGTAATTTCTCAACAAAGTGAATTCGAGAATCCCCATATTCACTCACTATTCGACATGGTTCTTTCAGAGTGATTCACCGTGCTCCTTCAGCCATACACTCCTCTGAAGACACCATATCTCAAACATGCCGTCCCTTCAAGTAAACGGCCTCGTCCCATCCATATCACACGATGGGGCAGATGCCTCCTATTGGGATTTCTTCAGGTCGTAGTAAGTGTCACGAGGGTCAGTCATATTTAGTGACAATGGCCCCCGTGGCACTACAAGTCCATTCAAACACACACTGTATTCTTCATTTTAGAGGTAATGGAGCATGGATAGGACTCACCCCCTACTTTGGACAAACGACTATATGACTTTGGGGACATCGACATTGGGAACTGCGAAACGGGGAAGGACCCCAGTGAGGACATCCTTAAGGAGAAATAAAAAATGAAAAATTGTATTTGTATCAGAAAACTGGCATAAAGTGGTGCTTGAAAGTTTGTGAACTCTTCATAATTTTATATATTTCTGCATAAATTTTACCTAAAACTACATCAGATTTTCACAAAAGTCCTAAAAGAAGATAAATATAAAGAAATCCAAGACATAAGTCAAAATATTAGATTTGGTAATTTATTTATTGAAGAAAATGATCCAATATCACATGTCTGAGTCGCAAAAGTAGTTGAACCTTTTCTTTCAGTATCTGTAGTGACTCCCTTGTGTTGAAATAACTGCAACTAAGTTGTGAGGAGCTGGCTGTGGACTAAAGATTACTGGACCAATGGACATAGACCCGAATCCACAACTCTAAACAATGCAAACTTTTTCCAGCACAAAGCACTATTGAGTTTTACTGTTGTGGTTTATAAGGTGCATGCCTTTTCTGGTATTTTAAAGTGCGCATAAACTTTATTACTGTATCGGAGTAGTGCAACATGAAAGGCAAGAGGGAAGACTCATTGAACCTCCGCAACCCTGTGGCTTCATTGGGGAATTCATGAGGGGTGTTGTTGGAGAAACAGTCCACACATACACACGCCATGCTCATCCAGACTCCGGAGCCATAAGGTGAGATGTGCTTGTCGCTACCTTATGTCTACATAAGATTTCTAATTAGAGTAAAGCAATAATTTCATTAGCCTAGTTAATGTCTAGAGGGCTTTAATTAAGCCATTGTTCTCCCAGCTACTACTCACATTATGTGAATGGGTAGACCTAGTGGTTCTGTCCCGACAGAGGTCTCACGTGCAGTTTCAGGTGAGGGACTCAGCCTCAGTAAAACACAGCCACCAATGCACAGTTAGCATTAGTGGAAGTGTTCCCAGGGGAACAAGCTAAAACCTGGGGGCAGCATTGGTGTACTTAGGACACTGACTGGGGGATGATGGTGGTGTTGCTGGTTGGAGGTGGATCCATGCTCTTAGGTAGTGGTGCCCTTTGCTGGGTTAAGTATCAGCTGTGACTACAAAATATATTGGCGGTGTTACGAAAGCTGTAGGACAAAACTTTGGGAGACAGTGTGTAGAGCCTGGTACAGGGCAATGGAACTACAGATCCCAACTCAGGATATCATGGACTGGGTCTCAGAGGTTGTCCGCCCAAGTATCCAGGGCTGCAGCTAATCAGGGCTATCTATCTGCATTTTCTGTTTAACTGTGAGGAAAGAATAAAGACAGAAGTATTGTTATCCTGCCTAGGTGATTAATACAACTCCAGATCCTCACATAAACTTTTCCCATAATTGTTGATTAGTCTACACATTGACTTGCGGGAATTTTAGCCCTATATTCTCAGAGTGTTAATACACTTTTACAATCCAAAGAATAAATATGTGCAGCTGCTTGCAGGACAAATAGTACTTTCATATGTTTATAATTCACCAAACTGGTTTGGCACTAACAGACAACAATTGTAATTCAATGAAAAAATTCCAGAGTGCTGTATTCTTGCAGCACAAAATAGCACCTATATTTATTTCTGCTTTATTTCTTTATTTGGCATTAAAGGCAGCAAAGCTCATCCCAGAGGGGTCCAGAGAGGGGTTCAACCATATTCCACTCTGCCTTCCACTATCCCAGCTTCTGCCTTCCCAACTGTCCCTGCCTCTGTCCCTTTTTTAGCAGACTGTACTGCTCTCAACAGTCGGTGGTTAGCGCTGGTTATCAGGGGGAAGGAGCAGTGCTTCTACAAAACTATGAGAAGTTATGTAATGACTTTTGTCATTACATCACATCTAGCAGCATTACTAGAATATAGTTGTCAGATAGCTGGGTAGGAGCAGGGCTACAGAAGCCATCAAATCACATCTTGCGGCATTTGCAGAAGCGCTGCTCCTATTCAGATAGGAGCAATGTGAGAAATGATGTGATGGCATATTTAGAAGGACTGGTCCTAGTTGGCAGACAGCCATTTAGAGGCGGTGCTTCTACAAATGTTGCGAGAAGTGATATGATGACATAAATCATCACATCTAGAGATGAGTGAATTTCTCAAAAATTCATTTCGGCCTGTTCGCCAAATTTTTTGAAAAAATTCAGTTGATCTGAATTTATTTGTGGCGAATCCCGTTAAAAAACGTCTATTTCCTGGCTGCAGAAAGCCTTTATAGTGGTGTAGAACACTGTGCCTTGCAGTTACAAGCATAGGGAGTCTGCTGTGGTAATAAAACAATAGTGTGAGTCAGTATAACACGCAGATGAAAGGCGTCGCTTTTAGAATCACTGCACACTTCACTTATTTGGGCAGTTCCGGGGCCAAAACTGACATAATAACTCAAGTATGAACTCAGCCTCACAGGTCGATTTTAGCGTCAAGAAGAAGCGCACTCCTTTTACACCGTTGGCAGCTGATTTCATATAGATTTTTACAGAACCTGTTCTATTAAGTGCTTATACAAGTAGAGCCCCCCAAGAGAGTGGAGAGGGTGTCAGCAGTAAGTTTGTGTTTACGTCACTGATTATGTTGCCATTCCTCTGATCCGTCAGAACAATAACACCCAAAAAACGGATCCTGTCTGTGGAGCATCCATCTTCACTCGGTCAGCATTTGGTCAGTAATCCATAAGTATTGCTAAAGCCAAAAAGTGGATTGAGTGGATCAAAAACAGAGATGACACGTTAATGGAATATTTGGATGTCTTCTATGTTTTGTACCCACTCCAGCTTTTGGCTACCAAATAATATGCCAATTCTGATGCAAAATAGGGACCATGTCAAGCAGGCCTTATAGCTGTTATATAGACAGGATCCATTGTGCGTCCCATTTTTCTATCCTTCTGACAGACCAGAAGAAGGGTTTAATAAATGATGATGTCATCCAGGCCGAAAGGCAAAATAGTGGACCAATCATGAAATGGGGAGGGTGGGAATAGCATGAGAAGTCCACAGAGTGGCCCTATGACATAGTGGTGAGGTTGAAGCAGCACAAAGAGACCACAGAGTGGCCCAATGACAGAGTGTGGAGGTGACGGCAGCAGCAGCATCAGGAGGAGGCAACAGGGTGGCACAATGACCGTGTGGAGGTGGCAGCAGCATCAGGAGGCCACAGAGTGGCAAGGTGACATAGTGTGGAGGTGGCAGAAGCATCAGGAGGCCACAGAGTGGCAAGGTGACATAGTGTGGAGGTGGCAGCAGCATCAGGAGATGACAGAGTGGCAAGGTGACATAGTGTGGAGGTGGCAGTAGCATAAAAAGACCACAGAGTGCCAAAGTGACATAGAGTGGAAGTGGCAGCAGCATCAGGAGACCACAGAGTGGCACAATGGCAGACTATAGAGGTGGCAGCAGCAGCAGCATCAGGAGGAGGCCACAGGGTGGCACAATGACTGTGGAGGTCACAGCAGCAGCATCAGGAGGCCACAGAGTGGCAAGGTGACATAGTGAGAGGTATCAGAAGCATCAGAAGTCCAAAGATTGGCAAGGTGACATAGTGTGGAGGTGGCAGCAGCATCATGAGACCACAGAGTGAAAAGGTGACATAGTGTGGAAGTGTCAGCAGCATGAGGAGACCACAGAGTGGCACAATGACAGACCATGGAGGTGGGCAGCAGCATGAGGAGACAACAGGGTAGCACAATGACAAAGTGTGTTGGTGGCAGAAGCATGATCAGGAGGAGGCCACAGGGTGGCACAAAGACAGTGTGGAGGTGGCAGCATAAGAAGGCCACAGAGGGGCACTATGACAGAGTCTGAATGTGGCAGCAGCAGCATCAGGAGGAGGCCACAGGGTGGCACAATGACAGTGCAGAGGTGGCATCAGCATCAGGAGGACACATGTTGGCACAATGACAGAGTGTGAAGGTGGCGGCAGCAGCATCAGGAGGAGGCAACAGGGTGGCACAATGACCGTGTGGAGGTGGAAGCAGCATCAGGAGGCCACAGAGTGGCAAGGTGACATAGAGTTGAGGTGGCAGAAGCATCAGGAGGCCACAGAGTGGCAAGGTGACATAGTGTGGAGGTGGCAGCATCAGGAGATGACAGAGTGGCAAAGGTGACATAGTGTGGAGGTGGCAGTAGCATAAAAAGACCACAGAGTGCCAAAGTGACATAGAGTGGAAGTGGCAGCAGCATCAGGAGACCACAGAGTGGCACAATGGCAGACTATAGAGGTGGCAGCAGCAGCATCCGGAGGAGGCCACAGGGTGGCACAATGACTGTGTAGGTAATAGCAGCAGCATCAGGAGGCCACAGAGTGGCAAGGTGACATAGTGTTGAGGTAGCAGAAGCATCAGAAGTCCAAAGATTGGCAAGGTGACATAGTGTGGAGGTGGCAGCAGCATCTGGAGACCACAGAGTGGCAAGGTGACATAGTGTGGATGTAGCAGTAGCATCAGGAGACCACAGAGTGGCAAGGTGACATAGTGTGGAGATGGCAGCAGCATCAGGAGACCACAGATTGACCCAGTGACAGAGTGGGGAGGTGGGTGGCAATACCAGTACCAGCTGAAAATGGTGGGTGAAAGACGGAGCACTTGGCATCAGATGTGTGGCATCAGGCGGGTGGCAGCATCAGAATAGTAGCTGAGGCAGGTAGCCAGAAGAAACCGGCCTCTTTTGTCAAAGTGTTGGTGTGGCACCATGGATGATCTAGTCTAATGCATCAGGCATTGGTGTGTGAAAATCCTGGCTGATCCACACCTGATTCATCTTGACAAAGGTCAGTCTCTCCACATTTCGGGTGGACAGGCGAGTTCTTCTTGGGGTAACTATGGCCTCCGCCGCACTAAACATCTGCTCTGATGCCACACTACTGGCCGGGCAGGACAGCTTTTCCTGGGCAAACTCTGCCAGTTGCGGCCACAAATCCAGTTTGGCTGCGCAGTAGTCCAGCGGATCTTAAATGTGGGGTGGCAGAGTGCTGTCCAAGTAAGCCACCACCTGCTGGTTCAGGTCCTTCTCCAGGTTTAGCTGCTGCTGCTGCTGTGAGTAGTTTAATTACTAGGCGGGTGAAGAAAGCTGCTCATCAGCGACTCTAAACTCAAGTTGCTGCTGATGAAAATGGAACAGAAGAACATGAGCGCAACAGGCCCACTCGGTGAGATCTGTGAGAGGATGGATGATGGTGCAGATAGGCAGTGGCAAACTGACTACATTGCATGTCTCTATAGTAGTTCAGTTTGTCCTTCCTCTCAGCGGGTATAAAAAAGGCACCCATTTTGGACTGGTAGCAAGGGTCCTACAAGGTAGAGAGCCAGAAGTCATTCCTCTGCTGAATGGTGACAATTCGGCTGTCACTATGCAAGCAAGTGAGCATGCATCGGACAATTTATAGTGGGTAATAAGCAGATGGCTCACTCTGAATTGTCACAGTTGGTGCACAGGTTCAAGAAGACACACCCCTAATTCTGTGCTGTATGAATATGTATTGAATGGAACCGGCACTCAAACAGTCAGAATGCACGTGGGATTGTTTTAAACATATAAAACTTTTATTAAATAATATACTCTTTGTGCACTTCTTAAATAAAATATAAAAGCATAAAAATAATGTACTGATGCACGCATTCAATTCGAAGCCTTCAGTAACCAAAAAGGGAGTCACTACTGTGCTGCCCTGTAGGTTCGCTATACCATATGTCGCTGCATCCGTATCCCACCTGTTTAGTGGGACTGATAAATCGCAGTCATCTATGGCAGAGTGACCTATTTGTAGGGCTACTTGTGTTGCTCCTTATGAATTGACAATTTAAAGCAAATGGCTGTATGAGTTGTCACTGCAGCAGGTATACAATATAGCCTTCAAGTAATAATTCGCACTATATAATGCACCAGTCCTCTGATATGGTTCTCTCAAGGTTCTGAGTGTATCACCTAAGCAAAATTAGCAGTCCGGTGAAGTTCTTAAAGTCCCGCCTGTGTTAGTGTTATCACAGAGGTATGGCGTAGCTCCACTTATATTTCTCTCAGTTGTGTATTTTACTCACTGCGTCCCGTATAGGCTCACTGTATGCGTCCCGTAGTCGGTTACTGCCGTGGCGTCCCACGCTTCCACCTTTCTCCGATATGTTTGTATTACTTCCGGCTTTGCCGAGGTCTCGCCTTTGGTCTCGCGAGAGTCTTGTATCGGGTAGTTGTCTCGTGAGTCCCAATACGGTGCTTCGTATGTGTGAGTTAAGTGGAGCTCTTTCTGTCTCTGTTAAGATTATCGATTATCGATCCTTCAGTACATGGCCATGCACCGTCTCACAGGTACAGTGAGCCTATACGGGACGCAGTGAGTAAAATACACAACTGAGAGAAATATAAGTGGAGCTACGCCATACCTCTGTGATAACACTAACACAGGCAGGACTTTAAGAACTTCACCGGACTGCTAATTTTGCTTAGGTGATACACTCAGAACCTTGAGAGAACCATATCAGAGGACTGGTGCATTATATAGTGCGAATTATTACTTAAAGGCTATATTGTATACCTGCTGCAGTGACAACTCATACAGCCATTTGCTTTAAATTGTCAATTCATAAGGAGCCACACAAGTAGCCCTACAAATAGGTCACTCTGGCATAGATGACTGCGATTCATCAGTCCCACTAAACAGGTGGGATACGGATGCAGCGACATATGGTATAGCGAACCTACAGGGCAGCACAGTAGTGACTCCCTTTTTGGTTACTGAAGGCTTCGAATTGAATGCGTGCATCAGCACATTATTTTTATGCTTTTATATTTTATTTAAGAAGTGCACAAAGAGTATATTATTTAATAAAAGTTTTATATGTTTAAAACAATCCCACGTGCATTCCGACTGTTTGAGTGCCGGTTCCATTCAATACATATCGGACAATTTATGCAAGTGACTCGGAGGGACTCCCTGCCTCCATCTCCACTGCATACTGCCATGGTATGTCTGGGTCCTCTTGCCCATTTTCCTCATCTCCCTGTAGCTCCTCTGGCTGCTACTGCTCCTCCAATCCTGTCACCTGTGTATAAAATTGACCCATTTCGCTACACATTGCTTGTGCTCCAATGTCCTCCTACAGTTCAGTTCCCCCACAAGTCTTATGTGGCCATGAGATCTAGGCGCCACGTCTCCAGTTCCCTGAACAGCAAGATTTACCAGCATCTGTCCCAGTACATAAAGCAGTGGAATGACATTGTTCATCCCATAATCCTTGTGACTGACAAATAATGTGGCCTCCTCAAAGGGCCTGAGCAAACGACAGGTGTCACGCATGAGCTGCCACTGGCTGACATCAAAGTTACACAGGAACTCCTGTCCACTTGGATCATCAAAAAATCATTTATGGCCTTTCTCTGTTTGTATAGTCGGTCCAACATATGGAGGGTGGAATTCCAATAGGTGTAAACGCCGCATTTCAGCCTATGTTGGGGGATGCTGTTCTGCCGCTGCAGCCCAAATAGGGTGTGGTTTGCAGCTAGGCGGCCTGCAGATGTGGTAAAGGGCATAAGTTTGTCCGATCCTCCAGTTGTGAGGAAGGTATAATGGTCAACCTTACTAATGAAACCCCCGATCTCTTTAATAACACCCATAGACCAGATTATATCTGCTGGAAAGAAGGGTGTGACTGTTCAGACTGAGGGAGCGATCCCCCAGTCTATTCAGTTATTAATGGAGGCCCGTGACAGTCAGAAGTTCTTGTGTGGAGTTGACGGGTCCGTATTATTTCCTATTCGGGTTAGCTGCTTATAAGTTAATTCTCACTAATGCCAGAGGTTCATGTGTCCTGGTGAAGCTTGTCCCTGCATCTTACGTTGCAGCCGATTGGGAGGAACTGATGGTATGAAAGGAGGTAAGAAGGGCAGGGAGAGCTGGAAGGGAGTTGTTTTCTGGCTGGACGGGATGGGGAGTTGGACTTGTAAAGCGATTGAACAATTTCTCGTCCATAGTGGATGAGATGTTCAATGAAACTGTTGAGGCAGTGAGGGAGATCACCGAGAATCAACAACAATAGAGCTTCCAGATGATGGTTTCTGCAAATTTGTTGACGGTTATGCCTGGCTAGCAGACACCATTGACAAGGGTCAGGCCCATACTGACAGGAGCAGGGCAGAGGCGGAGCTATGACTAGTGATGGTTGGAATCCTTTTTAAAGCTTTGGGAGGTCTTGGGGCTCACTGGTTTTCCATTGGATCAGGGCTAAAGGAAATAGGACATGTACTTATGTTTTTTTTTTGTTTCCATTCCAGAAGACCAAACCATGGACCAGATGCAGAGGATTCCAAACCAGCCGGTGACCAAAGTGAAACGCCACCTCCTGAGTCACCTCCTGAAGAAAAGAATCTCCGAGTCAAGATTTGTTTTTAAGCTACGTGTCAAGATTGACTTTCTCTTTTCCATCATCTGTTTTGTTTATGGATTCAGGACTTTTCGTAGACAAGAAACTCTTTTTTTCAAAGAAGAAGATCGAGATTCATCAAGGGACACTGGGGAGCATATGACAAAGAGGAGGGACTGTTGTGGAATTTTTCTTAGGATGTGCTTTTAATATATTGTGTATTGTCATCATGTCTCTCAGTGTCAGGGTAAACCATTGGAGTGGATATCTTCCTGGGGATGTAGGAGACACAGTTGCCGGACGCAGAGGTTTCTGTTGGTGAATGGTCCATGTGCTATGCGCTGGGCTGTGGGCCGGGGGAGACTGATGTGTTCAGCGTAGCAGTGTTTTCTAGGCGAATGTATGGACATAGGCTAGGGCCCCCGCGCAAGGCGCGGATTTATTGGCTTGGCATGGATGCGATTGTTAAGAGAACAATATATGAAAGGAACTTGCATTTGTTGTCTCTAGTGCGCCTGATCAGGCACTGGAGATAATGACGTTGTCCTGTAAATTAACATGCATGAGGATCATAGTAACTTTATTTGACATTGATCACTGAGCAAGGCTGAATAAAGTTCACTCCAGTGGTAATAAGAGATTATTGTATACAAGTGTTTTGTTAGCTGGCTATGTTATTTTAAATGATGGAGGTTTCTCATCTTCCTGTATCATCACTTCCTGTATATCATCACTTCCTGTATGTTTGTTACATGAAGGAATCGGTTGGGTGATGGGCCTGCCCCTTTTGTATTGTGACACCCTTTTGTGGCTAAGAAATAATAGTGAAGAGACTGGGCAGGAGGGGAGGCAGTGCTCAGCAGAAGTCTACAATGAAGCACCGTGTCTGACGCTTGAAGAGGGTTACCTTGCCTTACACAAAAGAGCTTGATACATGTGCTTGATGAAAGCAAATTTCTACAACAATGTCTCCTCCACATCTTGGCTGGCCAGTAGCTGCTGACTGTCCTCTAGTAGCTCGTCCTCGCTGTATAGTGGAGCTGAGCCCACAGCATTTAATACTTATCTGGCTGAGGAAACAGAAAAGGATAGAGGCAGGCTGAGAACAGGCAAGGGCACAGGGCCTGCTCCCAGGAAATGCCAACTAAGGGTTGTGTCGAACGAATCCACCGACTCTTGGCTGGGGGTGTATGATGTCACTTGGGACGAAGTGGATGACTGAGTCAACCATTCAAGAACAGCTGGGATGACACCAGGAAATGACACTGCAACTCCTGCAGCCACGCCCCCTTATTCTCCTGCGACCTGTGCCTGAGCCAGAAACATTTAGGCCTCAGCCACACCTCTGTGCAGGGCCTGGCACTTCTCTGTCTGACATACTGTTAGATCAAATAAATAAATAAAAAGGAAGTTAAAACACCCCCAAAAAAGTCTGTAATTTTCTCACTTAACAACACAACGGATAATAAGCCCTTTTTTTCCCCTAATACACGCCAAAAAGGGCTTTAGAACATATAACTGCACCGCTGAACGGCAAATAGGCAGTTTTTTTCATTTTTTTTCCCACTATTACATGCCACAAAAGACTTTAGAACATATAACTGCACTGCTTAACAGCAAATAATAAATATTTTTTTGCCACTAATACACGCCAAAAAGGGCTTTAGAACATATAACTGCACCGCTGAACGGCAAATAATATATATTGCTTTTCCACTAATACACACCAAAAAGGGATTTAGAACATATAAATACACTACTGAATGGCAAATAGGTCTTTTTTTCCACTTATACACGCCACAAAAGGCTTTAGATCATATAACTACACCGCTGAACGGCAAATAATATATTTTTTGCCACTAATATATGCCAAAAAGGGCTATAATTTTCTCACTTTACCATACAACGGCAAATACATTTTTTGTGCCACTAATACAGCCAAAAAAGGGCTTTAGAACATATACTGTAACTGCACTGCTGAACGGCAAATATATATTTTTTGCCACTAATACAGGCCAAAAAGGGCTATAATTTTCTCACTTCACCACACAATGGCAAATACTTTTTTTGTGCCACTAATACACACCAAAAAAGGGGCTTTAAAACATATAACTGCACCGCTGAACGGCAAATATATATTTTTTGCCACTAATACAGGACAAAAAGGGCTATAATTTTCTCACTTCACCACACAACGGTAAATACTTATTTTTGTGCCACTAATACATGTCAAAAAGGGCTTTAGAACATATAACTGCACCGCTGATTGGCAAATAACATATATGTTTTTTGCCACTAATACACGCCAAAAAGGGCTTCAGAACATATGACTGCACCGCTGAATGTCAAATAGGCCCTTATTTTTTTCCACTTGACATAAAAGTCTTTAGAACATATAACTGTACAGCTGAATAGAAAATAATATGTATTTTTTGCCACTAAAATACACCAAAAAGGACTTTAGAACATATAACTGCACCGCTGAACATCAAGTAATATATATTTTGTTGCCACTAATACACGCCAAAAAGGGCTTTAAAACATATACAATATCTCACAAAAGTGACAACACAGAAGATATGACACTTTGATACAATGTAAAGTAGTCAGTGTACAGCTTGTATAACAGTGTAACCTTGCTGTGCCCTCAAAGTAAATCAACACACAGCCATTAATGCCTGAACCGCTGGCAACAAGAGTGAGTACACCCCTAAGTGAAAATGGCAAAATTGTGCCCAATTAGCCATTGTACCTCCTTGATGTCATGTGACTTGTTAGTGTTAGAAAGTCTCAGGCGTGAATGGGGAGCAGGTGATTTAAATTTGGTGTTATCACTCTCACACTCTGAGGATCTGAAAAAAGAATTGTTGCTCTCCATAAAGATGGCCTAGGCTACAAGAAGATTGCCAACACCCAGAAACTGAGATCCAGCATGGTGGCCAAGACCATACAGCGGTTTAACAAGACAGGTTCCACTCAAAACTGACCTGGCCATGGTCGACCAAATCATTTGAGTGCATATGCGCAATGTCATATCCAGAGGTTGTCTTATCAAAATAGATATATGAGTGCTGCCAGCATTGCTGCAGAGGTCAATGGGGTGGGGGGTCAGCCTGTCAGTGCTCAGGCCGCACACTGCATCAAATTGGTCTGCATGGCTGTCATCCCAGAAGGAAGATGATGCACAAGAAAGCCCACAAACAGTTTACTGAAGACAAGCAAACTAAGGACATGGATTACTGGAACCATGTTCTGTAGTCTAATGAGACCAAGATAACCTTATTTGGTTCAGATGGTGTCAAGCGTGTGTGGCGGCAACCAGATTAGGAGTACAAAGACAATTTTGTCTTGCCTACAGTCAAGAAAGGTGGTGGGAGTGTCACGGTGCATGCATGAGTGCTACCGGTTGTGGGGAAATACAATTCATTGAGGAAACCATAGATGCCAACATGTACTGTGACATACTGAAGCAAAGCATGATCCTCTCCCTTCAGAAACTGGGCCATAGGTAAGTATAAGTAGAAAAATGCTCCAGCACCAGAAGGACGTGATGAAAAAATCCCGGTCTTTATTTGGTCACCATACATTAGGTACATCCAGCAACAGTGATACTGTGACCCACTTATCCCCACGATCTACGCGTTTCGAACAGTGTTGTTCTTAGTCATGATCTGAGGGGTCTGGCGTGTATCGGGCTGAAATAAGGTTCACCCCTGAGACATCCGCCCATAGGGGAGGGATCTCAGAACCTGGGGCAAGCCGAAAATCAGTCAGATAAACGCGAGACACCTGTGCAAACAAATTCACCTGTGACATGTAGGAACTTACATAACTCACAAAGTTTCAACATATAATACAACATATATAGAATATAAAATACATAGTATAATTACTCTCTTTCAGAGGAATGACAGAGCATATGGCATATAACATAAAGACATATATATATGTTACATAATTCTATAACTCACCATGGTGTGCTTGCAATGTTGTATGCCAAAAGTACCAAATCATATCATATCACAGCAAGCAGATATATGAATAAACAGATATATATGTATATGCGCATGGACGGAATTCACATAAGTAGAGACCTATGATTTTGCCATAGTTCTGTATTGTTGGTACCCAAGCGCACCATGTTCACAAGGATTAACCATGGATGACATTCTGAACTGGTCACTCTATTTGGACTAACGCAAGTTGTGAACAAGCGTCAGGGTTCATACACCGGGAGCAGTCAGACATATTATAATGATCATGGTGCGCTCCGGGGCCAACAATCAGACCAACATTCCATCACATTTGTTTTCTATCTGACCTCTTATATTGTGATCTTGTGTTATCTAACAATCATAAGAAAGGAGCGCATGTTATAACCCTAAGCAGGAGCCATGGATGTTATATGTATATACATGTTTTGGGAAATAGATAACTATTATATATTATATTTTTATTATTTTTTTATTTATTTATATTATTACTTATGGTTGTTCTCTTAGCTTGACCACAATAACAACTTCGAAAATATTTTCATTTGAAGATTTGAAATTTGATTTATATGAAATTTAAACTAAATTATTTGATAATATTCATTATTCAATGGCTTTTTTATGTTTATTCTTTACCTTCCTGCCCTTCCCCTGTATACATGTATATTTTTATAACATGTACATTTTCATAACTCAATACATACTGAAACTTTTCCTGTCAAAAGTTTCATAAATTGTAATACATCTGGCGTTATTTATATCATTACTTGCATCTCGTGTAATTTAATGTATGTGGGCTGTACTAGTAGGAAATTTAAAGATCGTTTACGTGAACATCTCAATTATATTCAAAATTCGATGGCTACAGGAGTCTCTAATGCAGCACATCATTTTATAGACACACATAATCGAAATATAGATACACTCAATACCTTTGCCTTCGAACGAGTCACACTACCCCATCGAGGAGGTAATATTAAACAAAAAATCCTCCTTAGAGAAGCATATTGGATTTGGAGACTCAATACAAGAGTCCCATACGGCCTTAACCTCAAAAAGGAACTAATGTATTTATATTAATATTTACATGCAGCAGCACCTAGGCTCCGCCTTGTTTTTACATATAGTCATACAAATTTTTTATTATGGTTATTTTTTAATTACATGTATGTACCTTCTTTAAATGACATGATTATAGTCCCTCTAGGATCATCATATAGGCTTGATATATATATATGTTATATAGTTGTGAGGTTCTCCCCACGGTATTCACATATGACCCAATTAAGATATTGCTATTATTATAGCATATCTGTGCTGTTTTATATTCCAATTGAATTATATGTCTTAGGACACACATAAATTTACCGAAGCAACCGATGGATGGAATGACAGACACAATATATGTCACTATCTCTCCAATCTCCCTTCTTGTATCTCCCATTGATATTTTCATGGTATGTCTGGATAGACACCCAGAATATTATGATATATATACATAAATAACATATGGTATAAGGAGGCAGATATATAAATAGTTATAAAAATATACATGTATACAGGGGAAGGGCAGGAAGGTAAAGAATAAAAATAAAAAAGCCATTGAATAATGAATATTATCAAATAATTTAGTTTAAATTTCATATAAATCAAATTTCAAATCTTTAAATGAAAATATTTTCGAAGTTGTTATTGTGGTCAAGTTAAGAGAACAACCATAAGTAATAATATAAATAAATAAAAAAATAATAAAAATATAATATATAATAGTTATTTATTTCCCAAAACATGTATATACATATAACATCCATGGCTCCTGCTTAGGGTTATAACATGCGCTCCTTTCTTATGATTGTTAGATAACACAAGATCACAATATAAGAGGTCAGATAGAAAACAAATGTGATGGAATGTTGGTCTGATTGTTGGCCCCGGAGCGCACCATGATCATTATAATATGTCTGACTGCTCCCGGTGTATGAACCCTGACGCTTGTTCACAACTTGCGTTAGTCCAAATAGAGTGACCAGTTCAGAATGTCATCCATGGTTAATCCTTGTGAACATGGTGCGCTTGGGTACCAACAATACAGAACTATGGCAAAATCATAGGTCTCTACTTATGTGAATTCCGTCCATGCGCATATACATATATATCTGTTTATTCATATATATGCTTGCTGTGATATGATATGATTTGGTACTTTTGGCATACAACATTGCAAGCACACCATGGTGAGTTATAGAATTATGTAACATATATATATGTCTTTATGTTATATGCCATATGCTCTGTCATTCCTCTGAAAGAGAGTAATTATACTATGTATTTTATATTCTATATATGTTGTATTATATGTTGAAACTTTGTGAGTTATGTAAGTTCCTACATGTCACAGGTGAATTTGTTTGCACAGGTGTCTCGCGTTTATCTGACTGATTTTCGGCTTGCCCCAGGTTCTGAGATCCCTCCCCTATGGGCGGATGTCTCAGGGGTGAACCTTATTTCAGCCCGATACACGCCAGACCCCTCAGATCATGACTAAGAACAACACTGTTCGAAACGCGTAGATCGTGGGGATAAGTGGGTCACAGTATCACTGTTGCTGGATGTACCTAATGTATGGTGACCAAATAAAGACCGGGATTTTTTCATCACGTCCTTCTGGTGCTGGAGCATTTTTCTACTTGTATCTTCATCTTGGACTGGCTTGAGTCCGCCCCGTGCACCGTTACATAGGATCAAAAGGTGAGCTGGCTACAAACCTTTTTACTCCATAGGTAAGTATCCCAACATGATAATGACCCCAAACACACCTCCAAGACGACTACTGCCTTGTTAAAGAAACTGAGGGTAAAGGTGCTGGACTGGCCAAGCATGTCTCCAGACCTAAACCCTACTAAGCATCTGTGGGGCATCCTCAAATGGAAGATGGAGGAGCTCAAGGTCTCTAACATCCACCAGCTCCGTGATGAAAATGATGCCAGTGGCTACCTGTGACGCTCTAGTGAACTCCATTCCCAAGAGAGTTAGGGTAGTGCTGGAAAAAATGGTGGCCACACAAAATATTGACACTGTAAGTAGAATTTGGCCATTTTCAACAGGGGTTTACTCACTTTTGTTGCCAGTGATTTAGACATTAATGGCTATTAATGAGTTATGAGTTATTTTGAGGAAGCACCAAATTTACCAAAGTGTCATATCTTCAGTGTTGTCCCAGATATAATAAAATATTGACAAAAATGTAAGGGGTGTACTCACTTTTGTGAGATACTGTAACTGCACCGCCGTACGGCAAATATATATTTTTTTGCTACTAATACACGCCAAAAGGGGCTTTAGAACATATAACTGCACCACTGGACGGCAAATAATATTTTTTTTTTTGCCACTAATACACGCCAAAAAGGGCTTTAGAATATATAACTGCACCGCTGAACGGCAAATAATACCGTATTTTTTGCCCTATAAGACACACTCCCCCCCCCCCCAAAAGTGGGGAAAAAATAGCACTGCGTCTTATGGGGGTGAATGCTGCAATCTTACACTAATACATCGCTGCCGCGCAAAGCGCGGCCGGCATGTGTATCAGCGGGAGGGAGGAGGGACTGGGGGCTGGCATCTTGTTTTGTAATGGCATCGGGGCCCGGTGCAGTAACTGTATTCTACTACACTGGGCCCATTTCATAACAAGATGCCGACCCCCACCCCCTGTATTGGGGGTCATTCACTACACAGGGACACTGTTATGAGGGGGGGATCTGCGGATGACACATAGCATAAGATGCTATGTGTCATCCATGGATCCCCCCCATAGCAGTGTTATGCCATTCCCAGATGCCCCATAACAGTGCCATTCCCAGATGGCCCCATAATAGTGCCATCCCCAGATGCCCCTATAATAGTGCCATCCCCAGATGCCCCATAACAGTGCCATCCCCAGATGCCCCCATAACAGCACCATCCCCAGATGCCCCATAACAGTGCCATCCCCAGATGCCCCCAAAACAGTGTCATCCACAGATGCCCCCATAACAGTGTTATCCACAGATGCCCCCATAACAGTGCCATCCACAGACCCCCATAACAGTGCGTCATCTACAGATCCCCCATAATAGTGTCATCCACAGACAACCATTAGTTCAAAGCCCACCAAAAGCACACCTTTTGGTAAAAAAATGTTTTTCTTATTTTCCTCCTCAAAAACCAAGGTGTGTCTTATAGGCCGGTGCGTCTTACTTATAGGTCGAAAAATACAGTCTATATTTTTTTACCACTAATACACGCCAAAAGGGGCTTTAGAACATATAACTGCACTGCTGAACGGCAATTACCATATTTTTTCCCCCCATAAGATGCATTTTTCCCCCTCAAAAGTGGTGGGAAAATGCCCCTGCAATTTATGGGGCAAATACTAACAAAGCACTTCCATTATGGAAGCGCTCATTAGTAGCGGAGGAACGGGAAGCGGTGAAGTCTTTGTACTCACCGCTTCCCGGTCCTCGGCTGTCGGCTGTGCAGGGCTGCGCACAGCGTGAGTACGCTCTGTGATCTCACACTGTGCGCAGCCTTCACAGCACAGTCGACTGCAGGAGGAAGAGAAACATGATGTAGGTGAAGAGTAGAAGATGAAAGTGATTTTTTTATTTAAGTTTTCTGTGGCATTGGGGCTCATATGGGGGCTACTAAGAGGCATGGGGGCACATATGGTAGCTACTAAGAGGCATGGGGACACATATGGTGGCTGCACATAGGCATGGGGACTCATATGGTGGCTGCACATAGGCATGGGGGCTGCTAAGAGGCATAGGGGCTCATATGGTGGCTGCACATAGGCATGGGGGCTGCTAAGAGGCATGGGGGCACATATGGTCACTGCACATAGGCATGGGGGCTCATATGGTGGCTGCACATAGGCATGGGGGCTGCTAAGACGTATGGGGGCACATACAGTGGCTGTACATAGGCATGGGGGCTCATATGGTGGCTGCTTATAGGCATGGGGACTGCTAAGAGGCATGAAAGCACATATGGGGGCTTCTTATATGCATGGGGGTTCATATGGGGGCTGAAAGGAAGCATGGGGAATCATATGGGGGCTGTTGACAGGCACGGGGGCTAATGAGAAGCAATGGGGCTCTTATCTGAGGTCTTAATGGGGGTCATTCACATTGGGGTCTGATCTGAGGTCTTACTGGGGTCTTATTAACATTGGAGGTCTGATAGGGGCTGTGAGCTGAGGTCTGATTAATATTGGGGTTCTGACTTCTGGTCTGACCTAAAGGCTAATGAAAAATATTTTTTTCTTATTGTTCTCATCTAAAACCTAGATGCGTCTTATAGGGCGAAAAATACGGTACATATTTTCTGGCACTAATACACACCAAAAAAGGGCTGTCATTTTCTCACTTCACCACACAACGGCTAACACTTTTTTTTTGTGCCACTAATACATGCCAAAAAGGGCTTTAGAACATATAACTGCACTGCTGAACGGCAAAAATATATATATTTTTGCCACTAATACACACCAAAAAGGGTTTTAGAGTATATAACTGCACCGCTGAATGGCAAATAATATATATTTTTTTCCACTAATACACGCCAAAAAGGGCTTTAGAACATATAACTGCACCGCTGAACGACAAATATATATTTTTTGCCACTAATACACTCCAAAAAGTGCTATAATTTTCTCACTTCACCACACAACGGCTAATAAGCCATTTTTTCCCACTAATACAAGCTAAAACTACATATAACTGCACCGCACAAGGGCAAATTAGACATAAAAATATTTCCTTGTAATAAACCCTGTTAATGGCTGTATGAAACAGAACTTGCACCCCAATAACAGGAACGGTTTGATGGAATTACAGAGCTGTATAATGGCAATTTGGATCTGCAGACAGTGCAGCAGGTGTAATAGGATTGTTCCTATTACCTAGGCTGTAAATACTCTTATAGAAAATATAATGTGTTAAATGGCTTCTGTGCTCCTCTGCTGGTCCTTTTCGTCGGTTGGTCCCAGCAGAGGAGCACAGATCACTATAAGTGCACAAACACCACACATTTAGCCCCAGATCACCCCCCCATCACCCCAATTAACCCCTTGATCACCCCTGTCAATCACTAGTGAAAGGGAAAAAAGTGATTAGTGTAAACTGTCCCTTTTTTTTTACCAGTATTGACGGTTACGGTTTTAGGTTAGTTTAGGCCCCTTGGTTAGGTAGTTAGCGATCGGTTAGCGCCCAGCCCACTGCACCGCAGTCACTGATTAGCGTATCACTAATCAGCATTGGTACTTTTATAGTATCTGTAAGTGATCAGAACTGATCACAGTCAGATCTATAATAGTATTAGTGTCACCTTAGTTCACCCTCCACCCAAAACGCAGTGCTTTCCCGATTAGGCCTGATCGGTCGCCCACATGTGCGTTCACCCACGCCCGCCCCACCGCAGTGACAAATTATTATTATTTTTTTTATCACTGCACAATCAAGCGCTGCGGCGATAAAAAAATCAGTTTTGATATTTTTTATCAATCGCAGCGGCTTCCGGTACTTCGCTAGCCTCCCATTTGTAAGACAGGCTTGCTTTCTTTCTTGGGTAGTCTCAGGGAATACCCCCTAAATTTAGTAAGTAAGGGGTATTCTGAAGAGGCCTACAGACTTCTGACCCAGTCAGATGAGGAATGGGAACCCTCATCTGACGAATCCAGCGGGTCAGAATATGAACCTGTAGAATGCAGTGGCAGTCTGACCCAAAGTTCGGACGATGAGGTTGAGGTCCCTGATACCACCAGACGTACCCGGCCCGTGTTGCTAGAGCACAGGTTGCGCAGGATCCGCTTCAAGGGCAGCAGAGTGGGGCTGGCTACGCATCGGATTATGTGGTGAGGCATACACCAGCAGCGCAGCCCATCCTGGACCTAGTACCAGCACTGCTGTACTACATGGTGAAGTGGCGAGCACCAGAAGGGCAGTTGAAGCTGGTACGGTGGCACGTGCAGTAGTTCCCCCGTCGCAGCCACCGCACAGACAGGCCCATAGAGCCTCTAGAGTCCCTGAGGTGCTGGAAAACCCTGATTGGCAGCCCCCAACTTCAGCCGCACCAGTAGTTCCCCCTTTCACCGCCTAGTCTGGAGTTCGGGTTGAGACAGCTCAGATCGGATCGGCACTGGGGTTTTTTGAGCTGTTCTTAACTGCGGAGCTCTTGGACTTAGTCGTGGCAGAAACAAATCGGTATGCCACTCAATTTATAGCCGCCAACCCGGGAAGCTTTTATGCCCAGTCTTTCCGGTGGAAACCCGTCCAAGTTTCTGAATTTAAAACTTTTCTGGGCCTTCTCCTCAACATGGGCCTGACAAAAAAGCATGAATTGCGGTGATATTGGTCCACGAACCCAATTCATCACATGCCCATGTTCTCTGCTGCCATGTCCAGGACACGATTTGAGACCATCCTGCGTTTCCTGCACTTTAGTGACAACAGCACCTCTCGTCCCAGAGGCCACCCAGCTTTTGACCGGCTCCACAAAATTCGGCCCCTCATAGACCACCTTAACACCAAATTTGCTGATTTGTATACCCCTGAGCAAAACATCTGCATAGACGAGTCCCTTATACATTTTACCGGGCGCCTTGGCTTCAAACAATACATCCCAAGCAAGTGCGCCCGGTATGTGGTCAAATTGTATAAGCTCTGTGAAAGGTCCACAGGCTATACGCACAAATTTTGTGTCTATGAGGGTAAAGATCAGACCCTGGAGCCGGTCGGTTGCCCTGATTACCTGGGGAGCAGTGGGAAGACAGTCTGGGACTTGGTGTCACCCTTATTTGGCAAGGGGTACCATCTTTATGTGGACAATTTCTACACAAGTGTGCCCCTCTTCAGGCATTTGTTTATAGAACAGATTGGCTGCTGTGGCACCACGCGAACTAGTCGCCGGGGCTTCCCCCAACGGCTCGTTACCACCCGTCTTGCAAGTGGGGAGAGGGCTGCCTTGTGTAACAAAGAACTGCTCACGGTGAAAGGGAGAGACAAGCGTGACGTTTACATGCTTTCCTCCATTCACGCAGACACGACAATACAAAATGAACGAGCAACCAGTGTCATTAAAAAGCCCCTCTCGGTCCACGACTATAATTTGCTCATGGGAGGGGTGGACTTCAATGACCAGATGTTGGCTCCTTATTTAGTGTCCTGCCGCACCAGACGCTGTTATAAGAAGGTGTCTGTATATTTAATTCAATTGGCTATGTACAATAGTTTTGTTCTCTACAGTAATGCTGTATCCAGGAGGTTCCGTGGCCCCATCCACCAGTGTAGTGAGCCGTCTACACGAGCGACATTTCCCCAATGTCGTTGCTGGTACCTCAACCCAAGCGCCACGACGAAAAAGATGTTGTGTCTGTAGCAGGAGTGGAATAAGGTGTGACACCTGCTATTTCTGTCCTGACTGCCCTGACCACCCTGCCCTATGCTTAGGGGAGTGTTTCCGGAAGTACCACACACAGGTACACTATTAGCATAGGGATTGTGTCACACAGGACAGGCACACAGGGCTCTTAGGGTCCTTTCACACAGAGCTGCTGCAAACCTCTCCTTTCACCAGGGACAAAGTGCATAATGTACTTCGCCACATCTCTGGGCGATTTGGGCTTTGCACATTGTCCCATGGGGAAGGAGAGGTTTGTCCTATAAAGGTAAAAAAAGCAAAACAACAAAAAAATTCACCGGTAAGCAAAAAAGTTAATGTTCTGTTCCAAAAGTTCAAAAAAGTTTATAAAAGTTAATGTTCTGTTCAAATGTTAAATAAAGTTAATGTTAATAAACTTATTGCGTTGCTGCCTGTTTTTTTGTTTTTTTTCTTCTAGGTGGACCAACCGATGAACCAGCTGCAGCACTGATGTGCATTCTGACAGAAGCATTGCACTGTTGTCAGATTACACAAAAGTCGATGTATGCGGCGCTGCAAGACGAAATTTCTCCTCTACAGTAAAAAAGATATGTTTGCCGAGGCTTATGAGCTGAGGCAAACACAAAAATTTTCTATATAGTTCTGGCAATGTGCGGATCCGCAAAATGCGGAAAGCAAATTGCGGTGTCCGTGTTTTGCGGATCCGCGGTGTCCGTGTTTTGCGGATCCGCGGATCCTTGGATCCGAAAACACATATGGACGTCTGAATGGAGCCTTACAGAGGGGTGATCAATGACAGGGGGGTGATCAGGGAGTCTATATGGGGTGATCACCCCCCTGTCATTGATCACCCCCCTGTAATGCTCCATTCAGACGTCCGTATGTGTTTTGCGGCTCCGCGGATCAGCAAAACACATATACGGATGTCTGAATGGAGCCTTACAGGGGGGTGATTAATGACAGGAGGGTGATCAGGGAGTCTATATGGGGTGATCACCCCCCTGTAAGGCTCCATTCAGACGTCAGTATGTGTTTTGCGGATCCGTTGATCCGCAAAACACATACGGATGTCTGAATGGAGCCTTACAGGGGTGTGATCAATGACAGGGGGGTGATCAGGGAGTCTCTATGGGGTGATCACCCCCCTGTAAAGGTCCATTCAGACGTCCGTATGTGTTTTGCGGATCCGTGGATCCGCGGATCCGCAAAACACATACAGATGTCTGAATGGAGCCTTACAGGGGGGTGATCAATGACAGGGGGGTGATCAGGGAGTCTATATGGGGTGATCAGGGGTTAATAAGGGGTTAATAAGTGACGGGGGGGTGTAGTGTAGTGTGGTGATTGGTGCTACTTATTACAGAGCTGCCTGTGTCCTCTGGAGGTCGATCCAAGCAAAAGGGGCCACCAGAGGACCAGGTAGCAGGTATATTAGATGCTGTTATCAAAACAACATCTAATATACCTTTTTGGGGTTAAAAAAATCGCATCTACAGCCTGCCAGCAAATGATCGCCGCTGGCAGGCTGTAGATGCACTTGTTTACCTCCTGTGTGTGCGCGTTCACAGGAAATCTTGCCTCTCGCGAGATGACGCGCCGGCGTGTCCAGGAGGAATAACAGGGCCGCAATCCTGCGTGCGGCGGTCCTGACGCGGTTAATAGTTTATTTTTCAGCCTTTTATGCAGGTCTCCTAGCAAGGGACACTCCCCTTGGGGCCCTTGTAGAAGACTGTGACAGTTTATTGTAGAACCTCAGGAAACATGACAGGTGCTCAGAAAGTCAGAGCTGCTTCAAAATGTGGAAATTCAAATTTTTGTACCATAGTTTGTAAACCAATAAATATACACTTATTGCATTTTTTTTATCAAAGACATGTAGAACAATACATTTTGAGAAAAATGTATATAGAAATGTAGTTTTATTTGAAAAATTATACAACTGAAAGTGAAAAATTTAATTTTTTGGCCATACAATCGGTAAATTTCGATTAATAACAAAAAAAGTAAATATGTCAGCAGCAATGAAATACCACCAAATGAAAGCTTTATTAGTGAGAAGAAAAGGAGGTAAAATTCATTTGGGTGGTAAGAATTGTAAAAAGCTGTCTGGTCATTAAGGGGGTTTAATCTAGGGGAGCTGAGGTGGTTAATACTGTGGAATAATTCTGTCACGGTGGGTAAGATACAAGATACAATAAACACACAGAAAACCTCAAAACAAGCGTCTAGGCCAGAAGCAGGGGATAAGGGTCACCAAAGTCACCTCCTGACAATTCCCTACCAGCTCTCCCTGGACTTCTGTGCCCATGTTCAGACCCTGAAGGTCGAAATCAACGTGCCCTTGTGCCTAAGGCTGAAGATTCCCTAAAGTCCCTGAGATGGTGGAAAGGGGGAAAGAGGCAGCCTGCTTCCTCAGGTCCTGTCGGAGGCAGGTGTCTCTCTAACATCCTAGACACGACACAAAAAGGAAACCAAAACCAACTTATCTTGTAGCAGAGCAGAAACAGCAAATCCACCTTTCCTCAGAGCAAGATAGAAGCTATAACCCCCACAGGACACTGGGAAGGGGCGTAATTAAAACTCACACAAACGACCCTCCCAGTGCACCTGAAGAGAAGCGACTACAGCTCAATGCCAAATCCAAAACAAACAAAAAACTACACACGTGCTGCTAACCTGACAGACCTCCGGACATGACCGTTCTACGTGTGACCTACGTGTGACCTCCGGACACCCCGGCCCAACTTTATCCGGGTGGGCCCTGTGAAAGGCCCTCACCAGTCAGCTGGCACTAACATCCAAAGCCAGAACCCACATTCTCTCCTCGGGGCCTTATCCCCTCCAGTGTACCAGCTGCTGAAGGGATGCCTGAAGATCTTGAACTCTAAATTGACATCAACCAGAACAGGGGGAGGAGGCAATGGCGATGGTTCCACCGGCTTCATATATTTCTTCAGTAAAGACCTGTGGAACACATCATGAATCCTGCAGATCTGTGGAAGATCCAGACGAAACACCACTAGATTGACAACCGAAGATATTTTGTAAGGTCCAATAAATCTTGGACCCAGTTTCCAAGATGGTACACTCAGTTTAATATTTTTAGTAGTTAATCACACCAGATCACCCATACACAGGTCCGGACCGTTCATACGTCTTCTGTCAGCCATTCGCTTATACCTCTCAACCATCTTCTCCAAATTAACTTGGATCCTCCGCTAGATAGAAGACAAGGCAGAATAAAATCTCTCCTCCTCTGTCATCCAAGAGGAACCAGTCCCAGAAAAGGTACCAAACTGAGGATGAAAACCGTATGCGCCCAAAAATGGTGACTTACCCATGGACTCCTGCCTACGGTTATTCAAAGCAAACTCTGCTAGAGATAGAATGAGGACCAGTCCTCCTGGTTCTCAGCCACAAAACACCTTAAGTAGGTTTCCAGGTTTTGGTTAGTACGCTCTGTCTGCCCATGCGACTGCAGATGAAAAGCCGAAGAGAACAAGAGTTGAATACCAAGACGAGAGCAGAACGCCCTCCAAAACCTAGAAACAAACTGCGTGCCCCTATCAGAAACCACATACGAGGGAATGCTATGTAATTTCACGATGTTATCAACAAAAACCTGAGCAAGAGTCTTAGCATTGGGCAGACTAGCTAACGATACAAAGTGAGCCATTTTACTAAAACGGTCCACAACAACCAAAATCACAGTTTTCCCGGAGGAACTTGGCAGATCAGTAATAAAGTCCATAGACAAGTGCGTCCAAGGACGAGACGGAATATACAAAGGAAGAAGTGAACCAGAAGGTCGAGTGTGAGCAACCTTTGACCAAGCACAGGTCTCACAAGCTGCTACGTAATCCTCAACACTCATAAGTAACCTGGGCCACCAGAGCCTCAGAGAAAAAAGATCAAAGGTGGACTTGCCACTAGGATGTCCAGCAAAGACAGTATCGTGATGTTCCTTGAATACCTTGTATCGCAGTCCAGCAGGAACAAACAACCTCCCTGGGGGACAGGAATCAAGAGCCCCCTCCTGGGCTCCCAACACCTCCATCTCTAACTCGGGGTACAGAGCGGAGACCACCACCCCATCAGACAAAATTGGAGCAGGATCCTCTGAATCACTTCCCCCAGGAAAACTACGAGACAATGCATCTGCCTTGACGTTTTTAACACCCGGGCGAAAAGTAACCACAAAATTGAACCTAGTAAAGAACAGTGACCATCTGGCCTGTCTAGGATTCAGACGCTTAGCGGATTGCAGGTAAGCCAAATTCTTATGATCAGTATATACCGTAACGGGATGAGACGCCCCCTCCAACCAGTGACACCTTACCTGAAATTCCAATTTGATGGCCAGCAATTCCCTATCTCCTACATCATAATTCCTCTCGGCGACCGAGAGCTTCTTGAAAAAAAAAGCACACAGACGCCATTTGCCAGGAGCTGAACCCTGCAACAACACTGCTCCAATCCCCACCTCTGATGCATCCACCTCCACCACGAATGGCTGAGACACATCAGGCTGCATCAGAATGGGAGCAGATGCAAAACACTCCTTAATAGCCTAAAAGGCCGGCAATGCCTCCTCCGACCAGACAGAGAAGTCGACGCCTTTTCTAGTCATATCGGTCAAAGGTTTTTACAATGGTAGAGTAGTTCAAGATAAATTTTCTATAATAATTGGTAAACCCCAAAAACCGCATCAAAGCTTTCTGATTCTCAGGTCGGTCCCATTCCAGAACCGCCTGGACATTTTCGGGTCCATACGAAAACCAGAGTCAGAAATCAGATATTCCAGAAACGGAAGCTCCTGAACAGACATTTCTCCAATTTAGCATATAATATATTCTCCCGAAGGATCGACAAAACCTGTCTCACATTATCCTGATGGGTCTTCAGATCAGGAGAGTAAATTTGTATGTCATCCAAGTAAATTGCAATGAACCTTCTCACCAAATGATGGAAAATGTCATTGACAAATCGCTGAAACACCGCTGGCGCGTTAGTTAACCCAAAAGGCATAACCAGATTCTCGAAATGACCCTTGTGCGTGTTGAAGGCCGTTTTCCACTCATCCCCCTCCTTGATTCTGATCAAATTGTAGGCCCCTCTTAAATCTAACTTGGAGAACACCTTGGCTCTAACAATTTGATCAAAAAGGTCAGAAATCAAAGGAAAGGGATACGGATCACGGACCGTAATAAGGTTAAATTCCCGGAAATTCAAACATGGTCTAAGCGATCCTCCTTTTTCTTTACAAATAAAAAAAAAAATGCGACTGGAGACTTAGATGGCCTACTATTACCCTTTGCCAAACTCTCGGCAATATATTTCCGCATGACCTCTCTTTCGGGTTGAGAAAGATTGTAAAGCCGAGACTTTGGCAACTTAGCACCTGGAATGAGATTAACCGGACAATCATATTCACGATGAGGAGGCAACTCCTGAGCCCCACCCTCCAAAAAGACATCTGCAAAATCTGAGAGATACTGAGGTAGAATCGTAGTAGAGACCCCTGAGATAGATGCACTAAGACAATTGTCCAAACAAAATTCACTCCAACCAATGATCTGCCTTGCCTGCCAATCTATAGTAGGGTTATGTTTTATCAATCACGGTAAACCTAAGACCATATGAGTGGGCAAGTCCTTCATGACAAAACAAGAAATGATCTCAACATGTGAATCATCCACCCTTAACTGAATACCATGAACAATATGAGTGAGACTCCTTTGAGAAAGAGGGGAAGAATCAATTGTGAACACCGGAATCTCTCTTTCTAAAGTGCAAGCGCTTAAGCCCAGATTTTGAAGAAAAAGAAAATCAATAAGGCTTATTCCAGTACCACAGTCAATGAATACTTCAAAATAAAATTTTCCTGAGTCTAGCGCCACCATAGCTGGAAGGAGGAAACGAGTATTGCAGGGAGATTGCATACCTGTTTGCTCCGACAACCCATTCACACTACCAAGAGTCAGGGATGTTTTTTTTTTTTCTTTATGTAAACCTCTTTGTGGTTCTTTATCATCAACTTGCGGTTTAACAAAAGGAAAAGCATAAACAAAATTTCCACTCTCTCCACAGTTAAAACATAGTTTATGCAAACTCCTAAAGTTCCTATTACCAGAACGGAAAGACATTTGACCCAGCTGCATGGGTTCCTCCCCTACCCCAGAATTACATGTCATATTACCCTTGGGAACCGGTGAGACGAAACCACTCCCAGAAGGGATCCCTCGCGCGGAAGGAACCTTACACCTCTCTCTAATGCATCTATCTAACCGTACTGCTAAAGACATAGCATTCTCCAACGTATCCGGATACTCATGAAAAGCGAGAGCATCTTTCAATCTCTCAGACAACCCCTGACAAAACTGACTACGTAGTGCGGGGTCATTCCACTCAGACTCCGTAGCCCATCTCCTAAACTCAACCCCTCTGCAGTATGTTCTCCTTGTAATAAATTACGCAACTTAGATTCCGCCATCGAGACCCGATCTGGGTCATCATAAATTAATCCCAAGGCTTTCAAAAATTCATCCACCGACCGGAGGGCCAGAGAACCGGTCGGCAGAGAAAAGGCCCAGGACTGTCCCCTTTAAGCAGGGATATGATTATCCTAACTCTCTTACTATGATCACCAGATAAAGACGGCCGCAGCCGAAAATACAGCTTGCAGATAAAGTCATCCACACCCCCTGAAAATCTATCAGGGAGAGCAACTCTAGGCTCCCCATAAATTTGACTTCCTCCTATAGCACCTGATGCCAGAGCATTCTGACACCGTGAGGCAGAATTACGCAGATCAGCAACCTCTAGGGATAATCCATGATCAACTAACGTATCAATTGACTCCATCTCAAAGCAGCTGAGAAATGGCAGTCTAGGTATCGGTGGGTTATAATGTCACGGTGGGAAGGATACAAGATACAATAAACACACAGAAAACCTCAAAACAAGCGTCTAGGCCAAAAGCGGGGGATAAAGGTCACCTCCTGACAATTCCCTACCAGCTCTCCCTGGACTTCTGTGCCCACGTTCAGACCCTAAAGGTGTTGTGGAATCATATATCTAGTATCAAATGTATACTTGCTTGTATTATATCTAACAGTTTGCTTAACAAACAAAATGGCCCCTGAAGTAGCAGCCAGCTCCCTTAATAATCCCTTACTAAACACTTTATGATATTGAAATTGCTGACATAGTGCTGACATTGCTAAAGTATGGAGTGATAATGTGATACCTTGTCATGGGACTTAGTAATGTGACAATTAGATCATCAAATTAGCCGAGTCATAAAGTTCCTCTTTTTTGCTATAAAAAATCATGTAATCTCAATAAACGCAGCATCTTGCATTGACTGACTTCTCTGTGACAGTCTGTGTGTGATCTCTTTCAAGGCGTACGTATGCCAATCATTTTATACCATTCGGAGCAATACATCAATCTTCACTGACTATATTGGAGTCAGATCCAGAACCATATCAGTTGGCGCCAAACGACGTGGGGCCTGAGGATTGGACCTCCTGCTGGCGTACCCCCAGAGACTGGACCCAGAGAGACAAGCCAACGGACACCGGGACCGCGGCCCGTAATAAGAGGTGAGAAAATATATTCATCTTACCTATTCTGTGTCCCTTGGCTTAGTCTATCCATATATGTTCTAGGGAGGGGTGCACCGACAGTGAGGCATCCTCAGGGGCATGAAAGTAAGAACCCCATTGTATTGATAAGCTTGATGTATTGTGTTTTATTATTTTTTTGTGTATGGTTGGTTTTTCTGGTCTCTGGGAGGAAGGAAGGAGAGGCATAGACTGACAGAACAATAGAAGTCTCCTAAAGTGCCTACATTGAGGGGTAACCCTGGTGTGTAACCCCAAGAAATAGTAGAAGGGAAGGAGACGGCTTGCTGATAACCCAGTGGTGTGTTAATCTCAAGCTCAAGGTGTTTGTTTGTCAGTGTCTGTGCTAATCCAACTATCAGAGACAGACAGTAAGTGAAGGCTCCAGAACGTGTTGAAGGCTCCAGAACGTGTTGTTTTGAAAAAAATGGGTAACCGAAATAGTGTCCCGAAGGGCTATTGTTCACCTGAACAGTACGTGGCGGACCGGAGAGGAAAAGGTTATGTCAAAGGATTAAGCAAGTTAGAAAAGAATTATGGTATTGCAAAAGGAGGTGTATTGTGTTCTGCTATGTGGCAGACATTGTTGACTGAGAAAAGAGGCAAATTGAATGATGATAAGTTGATAGATACAGTCAGGGTATGGCTGGACTGTAGCAAAGAATTTGAACAGACAAAAGGAGAAGCAATGTTTGATGAAAAATCAGGACTCCATTACTATCGGCCTGGCCCAGTCTTAGTACAGGAACAGCCACCGCCCTATAACAAGTGGCGCAGCTGAAAGAAAAAGGGGAAGTTGGACTTGTACACATTGTGGTCAGCAGAACCCTGCCCCCCGTGATACGTGCTTAGCCTGTGGTGCTCCACGCCCACATAATCATGCTCTTTTAGCCCCCCAGCACGTCTCACCAGTCCCAGCAATGACGCCATCTTGTCCTCCGCCAACGCCCAAGGCTGGACTTGTAATCTCCCCAAACCCTGCTCTTTCTGTCATGCCACAAGTCACTACTATATACCCACTTGTAAATCCTGACGGCACCTACATGCTACCCAGTCAGCCCATAGCTCCAGCTCATATAATGGTAGGAGGTAGTGGTGCTGTAGATCAGGAAGATGAGGATGGGGAGAAACAAAAGGAAGATGCAGGGGAAGACTCACAGCAGACAGTGGACTATGCACCATGGTGCTGCAGCACAAACCCCGGGATATCGCAGCCCCCCACCGCACCTTGGACAATTTTCTGATATTACCCTAAGTAGCCAGCAGGGTGCAGCAAGAGCAATGAATGAGTCTTTTCAAAACCAAATTACAGAGCTGCAAAGAGAGATCCATAACATAGGACAAGGAAATCTTGAAGCCTTAAGGGAAATATACTTGAACACTCGCCCAGTCGGGCCACCTAAGTATGTGTCCTTTACCCCCCAGCAGTTGTTCACCATAGTGAACCTCATGCCTGACCCAGATACACACCCTATGCCCTTTTATAGAAAATTGGCACAAGTTTATCAAACCTACGGGTGTACTTGGTCAGACTTGCAAAGTATTGTGCAAAATAAAACTGGTGAATTTTCTTCACTTATAATGGATCACATACGCCAACCAGAACTCCCTGGAGCAAATTATGACACTCGTGATTCAGAATCTGGCCGTGATTTCATTCAGCAATTATATAAGTGGGCGAAAGACAGACTAGCAGAGCAGTCCACGACCCTGCAAGACATGGTGCAGGATAAAGCAGAGTCAGTAGAAAAGTTTGTACAAAGAGTTAAACAAAACTATAAAGATATGGGATTCAGTCCAAATGAACCTGTGCACTTAAGACTCCTAGCACGGTCATTTGTAGATGGCCTTAGGCCAGATCTGAACAAAGCTCTTGTAACCTGTCGCCCAGAATGGAAATCATTAACATTGGAAATTTTAGAACAAGTTGCAAAAGGGCTGGAGAGTAGTACAAAGAAATCCCGCATATCAGTCATGGCAGTCATGACGGGAGAAGAAAGAGAGGAAAGACCCCCGCCCCCCGTGTCTGTTATGGGTGCGGCAAACCAGGGCACATTAAGAGAAACTGTCGCTCCAAACATCTGTGGCCAGCAGATCAGAGCCAAAGAGGAACTCCTCCTCCATGGCCAGCTCCATCCCACTAGGACGTTGGCAAACCAGTGTTGCTGGGAGGGGACACCCCGTGTATGGCAGTCTCTGCCCCTCCTGCAGGCCCCGCCCCTCGAATCACCCTCGATGTGGCAGGGAAGGAACTCTCATTCCTTGTAGACACTGGTGCAGCCCGCAGTGTGTTATGTGAGAACGCCATACTCCCTTCCTGGCTCACAGATATGCATTTACCCTGCTCTGGTTTAGAAGGGGTCACCCAGCACAACCCTGTTACTAAGCCTCTCTTGATTACTCCCTCTACTAAATCCCAAAGCCAATCTCCACAGTTACATCTGCCCACTGGAGTAATGTCACAATTTGTTGTAAGCCAGACATGTCCTTATAACCTATTAGGCTCAGATTTTCTTCAGAAAATACGGGCCAACATCCAGTTCAAGGAAAATGGTACAGTTGTTTTAGGTACGGCATTGAGTCCTGAAGAAACCTGCCTCCTAATGGCATTAAAATCCCAGTCACTTGAATCACATGAACAAGGGGATTCGCTGCAAAGCATTTTGCACCTCATCCCTGATACCCTTTGGACCAAAGGTCCCCAAGACATTGGGCGTCTCAAAGTCCCGCCAGTCACTGTAACCTTGAAGAATCCTAACTTACTGCCTTATAAAGCACAATACCCTCTCTCCATTTCCCAGAGAGATGCTATCACCCTCCAGATACAGGCTCTTCTTGCAAATGGAGCTATTAAAATTACCACCTCACCATGTAACACTCCCTTATACCCAATTAAAAAGAAGAGTGTGAAGGGACAGCCTCCTGTATATCGCATGGTACAAGACCTCAGAGCAGTTAATGAGGCTACAGTCTTTGAAACCCCCATTGTACCAAATCCCCACACTTTGCTTGCTAGCATTCCTCCTGTGGCTGCTATCTTTACTGTCATTGATCTAGCAAATGCCTTTTTCTCTGTCCCATTACATGAAGACTCCCAATTTCTCTTTGCTTTTACACATGATGGAAAACAATACACCTGGACGGTGTTGCCTCAAGGAGCTCATAATAGTCCTTCCTGCTTTAGCAAAGCAATGGCATCCATCTTACAACCATGGCAAGCAGATCACCCAGAGGTGGAACTCTTACAATATGTGGATGATTTACTCCTCTGTGCTGACTCACACCCCGTCTGCCTGAACTCATCTGCCTCACTTCTTGCCTACCTGGCGGATGCTGGGTGCAGAGTCTCACGTTCTAAATTACAGTTGTGTCTTCCAAAAGTTGTTTTCCTAGGTCACTGCATCTCACAAGGCAGTAAGCATCTTACGGATGCCAGAAAGAAAGCAGTCTCAGACATCCCACTGCCAGATACCCCTCACCAACTGCAAACCTTTCTGGGACTCATTTCATACTGTAGACCATGGATCCCTGATGCATCCGTTCTGATGCAGCCACTATTTGATTGCATACCCCGTATTGCTACTGTTCCTTTCCAAATGACTGCAGAAGCCATAAAAGCATTCCAATCTCTCAAACAAATCATTGTCACTGCCCCAGCTCTTGGCATCCCTAACTATCAGCTTCCCTTTCGCCTTTATGTCATGGAACGTCAGGGTCATGCCACTGGAGTTCTCACCCAGAGCCATGGAGGTCGTAGTAGACCTCTAGGCTACTTCTCAAAACGTCTAGACCCTGTAGCCAGAGCCACCCCTTCCTGTGTCAGGGCCGTTCATGCTGCTAGTTCTCTCCTGAACGCTACCGCTGACATCGTCCTGGGACACCCACTCACCATCATGGCTCCCCATGACATCTCAGCTATCCTGCAACAAACACAACCTAAACACCTCACTGCACAACGCCACCTCAGGCTCCAGTGTAGCCTGCTTCTGCCAGATAATGTCACCATCCAGAGATGCCACATCCTCAATCCTGCTGCACTCCTTCCTCTCCCAAGGGGGGAGTGTACTGCAGATGGAGATTCTGCAGATTTTATTGATCTACGTGCTGAAGAAGATCTTCAGGAAGAAGAACTATGGGCCTCAACCGACTCTCTTTACAAAGAACAAGAACATGATTGCATTACAATGATGGAAGCTGAAGTAGGAACTCCACCATCAATACAGGATACTCCTTTGCAAAACCCACACTGGACACTCTTTGTAGACGGTTCAAGGTATGCCGATGACAAAGGGAAATTCCATACAGGCATGGCAGTTACTAGTGAGTATGAAGTACTGTGTGCAAGGCAATTGCGCCCAGACCAGTCAGCACAAGAGGCTGAACTCATAGCCCTTACTGAGGCCTGCCACATAGCAAAAGACTCCACTGCTAACATCTACACAGACTCCAGATATGCTTTTGGAGTAGTTCATGATTTCGGAATAATATGGAAGGCCAGAGATTACATTACAGCAGCAGGAACCCCAATTAAACATGCTTTAGCAGTGGAGGCTTTGATGACTGCAGTACTCCTGCCCACCAAAGTAGCAGTAATCAAAGTAAAGGCACATACCCGTGCTGACACACCAGAAGCCAAAGGAAATGCATTGGCTGACCAAGCAGCCAAACAGGCAGCAATGGAAGAGGAAAGAGCACAGCCAGATAAAATCATGTTAGCACAACCGGATGTCAAGCAACAAGAAATATCATGGGATCTACTGAAACAGATGCAGAAGCAAGCCACCCGCTCAGAAAAGGAAACCTGGCTAAAGGAGTCAGCCCTGGAAGAAGAATCCGGACTTTGGACACAAGGGAAGAAAGTGTGCTTGCCTAGAGCACTCTATCCTGTAATAGCCTCTGTGGCCCATGGGCCCACTCATCAATCTAAGACAATAATGAAAGAGCTCATCGATAAAATATGGGTAGCCCCAGGAATCACTCCTGTACTAGTGAAATATGTCCAGTCATGTTTAATCTGTGCCCAATGCAATCCAGGTAGGACTGAGCCCACGCCCAAAAAATGTCTCCCAAAAGCCTTATACCCCTTCCAGAGGATCCAGATTGATCATATCCAGATGCCAATGTGCCAAGGGTTTCAATACGTGTTAGTAGTGGTAGACATGTTCTCTGGGTGGCCAGAAGCCTACCCCGTCAGGAATCAGACAGCAACAACTACTGCTAAAAAATTGATACAGGAAACTGTCTGTAGGTACGGGGTACCTGAGGTCATTGAGAGTGATCAGGGCCCAGCATTCACTGCTAACCTAACCCAAGAGGTCTGGAAGATGGTAGGGTCACACCTGGCATTCCACACCCCTTACAGACCCCAAAGTAGCGGCAAAGTCGAGAGACTGAATGGGGTATTAAAGTCAAAAATGCTGAAAATGACTAGGGAGACAGGGCTCAATTGGGTTCAGTGTTTACCAATAGCACTCTTTGCAGTCAGACACACTCCCAAACCTCCCCATAAGCTGACTCCACATGAGATATTGTTTGGGTCGGGACCCCGGATGGGGCTGTACTTCCCTCAACAGTTGCAAATGCATTATGAATCTGTTGCAAAGTATGTGATAGCTTTGAGCAAACAGTTGTCTAACATCCATGTACAAGTCTTTTCTTCCATTCCAGATCCTGACTCCCTAGAAGGCAGCCACACTCTGAAACCAGGAGAGTGGGTAGTGGTCAAGAAACACGTCAGAAGTACCCTAGAACCACGCTTCGAGGGGCCTTACCAAGTACTACTGACCACTCCAACTTCTGTAAAGCTCGAAGGGAGATCCACCTGGATCCACGCCTCTCACTGCAAAAGGATAAGGAACCCGCCAGATTCAGAAATAACAAAATGATTTTCTTTTATCTGCTAGCACTGGTGACACTCACCCAGTGCATACATTCCTCCCCCGGCAGAAATGGATGATGACGGGTGGGACAATAAGTTTGTCAAACATCATCAAGTGTTGTATAAAAGTCTGAAGGAAGGTGATTCTGACACCACCACCTCTTCACTAAAAGATTGTTGGATATGTACACATGGCCCAGTAAATGCTAGAGCTATGCCTTATTTAGCTGTGCCCCTAACCTTCCAAGAGATAAAAGATTTGGCAGGATCAGCTGTTTTCCTTTCTAGCATAAAAGAGGTTAATACCAAAAATGGCAACAGAAAAGCTTCCCTAATAGTAGTAGCATGGGATGGGTCCCCATGGCTAATGATAAACAGAACAGGACCCTCAGCTCAGAATAGCAATATGCCCTGGAATGACTATATGTGGAGCAATGTATCCTGCTTCCCAAATTGGACCCACTGTTACTGCCTACAGGTACAAACCCATGGTATGGTTTTCAGTTCCCATAACAGATCAGGCTGTAATGATTCCAACCCAGACAGTCCAGTACAGTGCATTGGTATATATGCTGAAGCAAGTGGTGATCTGGCCTGCGCCCGGCGCAGTGTAAAGGACTTGACAATAGGGATGACTAGTAAAACCACAGAGGGTCAAGAAAAGGGTCAAAAACTGGCAGAAGGTATCAAACTAGCCCACTTAATCACTCGTTTGTTCAATAGTACAGTGGTTTCGGTCCCAAAAAATATATACCTAGTATGTGGACACAGGGCATATAAATGGCTCCCTTCGGATTTCAAAGGTTTATGTACAATTGCTAGGCTCACACCAGCCACTTTTACACTGCCTCATGGAAAATTAAATGTCAATGCTATCCCCAAACACACCTTATATAAAAGAGCCGCAGATAACATTCCTAGACCAAATGGAAAACCCCATCTTGTGGAAATGAGTGGTGCCAACAAGTTCTTTAGTACTCTATTAATCTATCCTATGCTTACACAAACATATGACAAGCTAGTAATGGCTACCGACTACTTGGATGATCAGATTTGGGAAATTATGAAACTGATGAATACATCTAATGTTGTCCAGAATCAGCTCATCATAGTCACTAATCAACACACTTTAGTATTAGACTACTTGACTGCAAAGGATGGAGGTATGTGTCAGGTAGTAGGTACTGCATGCTGCCATTATATCGATCCACAAGGTAATCTACAAGTAAAAGCTGGTTTGGAAAAGATGAGTGAGATACGTGATGAATGGCTAGAGGCTCACAGTGCAGATAAGTCAACATGGTGGTCTGACACTTTCTCATTCCTTAATCCCAGTAACTGGTTCAAGGGAATTAGTGGATGGACGATGGGAATAATTCAGGGAATATTACAGATAGCCCTAATATTGATGGTAATCTACATATTTATCAAATTTGTTGTTTCCTGCATTAACCGCATCACCAACAGAAAGAAGCCTGCTGAGGAAGCCATACTACTTCTCTATGAACAAATGGCTAGCACCGCAATAGATGTGGATGTCGTCCCTGCATTCCCGACACCCCCTACATTCCCGACACCCCCGCCTTCTCCAACTCCCGCTGATGAAGCTCCTCCACCCAGGCCTGAAGATCCAAGAGATGATGAGAATTAGGGACAAATGAATCCCAGGGTATTACCAGAAGTCCGCTCAATCGGGAACTTATTCACAAGGGATAAGTTGTCGCCACTGTGGGTGAAGAGGATGCGAATGGTATGCCAGGGGATTCGCTAGGTTTAGGGAAAGTCTACAATCAAGTCTACAATCAAGTCTACAAGGGGGGACTGTTGTGGAATCATATATCTAGTATCAAATGTATACTTGCTTGTATTATATCTAACAGTTTGCTTAACAAACAAAATGGCCCCTGAAGTAGCAGCCAGCTCCCTTAATAATCCCTTACTAAACACTTTATGATATTAAAATTGCTGACATAGTGCTGACATTGCTAAAGTATGGAGTGATAATGTGATACCTTGTCATGGGACTTAGTAATGTGACAATTAGATCATCAAATTAGCCGAGTCATAAAGTTCCTCTTTTTTGCTATAAAAAAATCATGTAATCTCAATAAACGCAGCATCTTGCATTGACTGACTTCTCTGTGACAGTCTGTGTGTGATCTCTTTCAAGGCGTACGTATGCCAATCATTTTATACCATTCGGAACAATACATCAATCTTCACTGACTATATTGGAGTCAGATCCAGAACCATATCAAAGGTGGGAATCAAGGCCTAAGGCTAAATATTCCCTAAAGTCCCTGAGATGGTGGAAAGTGGGAAAGAGGCCGCCTGCTTCCTCAGGTCCTGGAGGAAGCAGTTGTCTCTCTAACAGCCTAGACAGAACACAAAAAGGAAACCAAAAACAACTTATCTTGTAGCAGAGCAGAAACAGCAAATCCACTTTTCCTCAGAGCAAGATAGAAGCTATAACCTGCACAGGACACTGGAAAGGGGCGTAATTTTAACTCACACAAATGACCCCACCCAGTGCACCTGAACAGAGGTGGATACAGCTCAACTCCAAACCCAAAACAAACAAAAAACTACACACGTGCTGCTAACCTGGCAGACCTCCGCACATAACCTGAGCAGGGCATGACATATTCCTCCCTATCCTTTCCCTACACTTCTAATGCTCTATCCCTGAACTTATATTGAGGAAAATATAAGTTTTCAAGTCTTTCCTAGCACTGTCCCTAGTGCCTGTTAACGTATCCCCCTGCAATAAGTACACTGGAATATGGCTAAATCCAAGAGGGCTGAGGCTATTTATAGGGCTGTGACATCACAGGGCTGGTTGGCTGCTGTCTGTCTGCATGCATGGCATTGTGGGTGATCCCTCGTTCCCAGAGTTCCTTGCTCCATGTCCTAACACGTGCATCCCCCATTTTTGGAAAACATGCAATTCGTTACCATGAAGCGCTAATCTCTAATCACATCACTTCTCCTGGTATTATTAGTGTATAGTAAGCAATTGGAGAATGCTCTGGCAGGGGGACAGGAAGTCGGGGCCACAAAAATTGATCCTGCGGGCCTCATGTGGATTTCCTCCCATGAACATACCGCTTCAGATCCTTCCACAACATTTTGTCTTGGCCATTCCAAAACTTTAACTTTATTCATTATTTATTAGAATGCTGCATTACCCACATTCTCTTGAGATTCATCTCACAGAGAGGCATCCTGATATTTTCCTTTCAAATTTGCTGGTGCATTTCAGAATTCATTATTCCATCAATGAAGGCAAGCCATCCTGTCCCAGATGCAGCAAAACAAATCATGATACCACCATGTTTCACAAATGGAATGAGGTTTGGATGCACCAGTACTATTATGTTGTGTGTTATCTCATGTTCTTTGGAACCTTAATATCTGTCACTTTGAGAACCTGTTTGTTGTTAGGATTCCCTGATGAAGCTTCTTAAACCTGCAAGATAAAACGTGTCAGGATCTTGATAGGGTATAAGAGTCCTCACGACCAGCCACAGATTAGCAGTGTCACCCTCTGCTTTTAGGCACGTAAAGTTTTTTTTTTCTAGTATACTTGCCTGTGCAAAGGCTGTTTGATTTCCCTGGATTATATTTTTCAGTTGAACTATATGAATATTGTCTGGTAGAATCTTATCTGAATTGAGCCTACACCATACAGCCAAGACATGGATGAATTGCCATTCATCACTGAATCCTGATTCCATAGCTGTTAATCTTCTTAACCGACAAATCATAAACTTGCCGTATGACCCCTTAACCTAACCGAAGAACCTAATGGCTACTTATCATGAGTACCTGTTGACAGTTGCAAGAAAAAGTATGTGAACCCTTTGGAATGATATGGATTTTTGCACAAATTAGTCATAAAATGTGATCTGATCTTCATCTAAGTCACAACAATAGACAATCACAGTCTGCTTAAACTAATAACACACAAAGAATTACATTTTACCATGTTTTTATTGAACACACCATGTAAACATTCACAGTGCAGGTGGAAAAAGTATGTGAACCCTTGGATTTAATAACTGGTTGAACCTCCTTTGGCAGCAATAACTTCAACCAAACGTTTCCTGTAGTTGCAGATCAGACGTGCACAACGGTCAGGAGTGATTCTTGACTATTCCTCTTTACAGAACTGTTTCAGTTCAGCAATATTCTTGGGATGTCTGGTGTGAATCACTTTCTTGAGGTCATGCCACAACATCTCAATCGGGTTGAGGTCAGGACTCTGATTGGGCCACTCCAGAAGGTGTATTTTCTGTTGTTGATTTACTTCTATGCTTTGGGTCGTTGTCCTGTTGAGCTTCAGCTTGTGGACAGATGGCCTTAAGTTCCCCTGCAAAATGTCTTGATAAACTTGGGAATTAATTCCTTCGATGATAGCAATCCGTCCAGGCCCTGATGCAGCAAAGCAGCCCCAAACCATGATGCCCCCACCAATATACTTCACCGTTGGGATGAGGTTTTGATGTTGGTGTGCTGTGCCTCTTTTTCTCCACACATAGTGTTGTGTGTTTCTTCCAAACAACTCAAATTTGGTTTCATCTGTCCACAGAATATTTTGCCAGTACTGCTGTGGAACATCCAGGTGCTCTTGTGCAAACTGTAAATGTGCAGCAATGTTTTTTTTTGGACAGAAGTGGCTTCCTCTGTGGTGTCCTCCTATGAAATCCATTCTTGTTTAGGGTTTTACATATCGTAGGTTCGCTAACAGGGACGTTAGCATATGTCAGAGACTTTTGTAAGTCTTTAGCTGACACTCTAGGATTTTTCTTCACCTCATTGAGCAGTCTGCTCTGTGCTCTTTCAGTCATCTTTACAGGATGGACACTCCTAGAGAGAGTAGCAGCAGTGCTGAACTTTCTCCATGTATAGACAATTTGTCTTAACGTGGACTGATGAACAGCAAGGCTTTTGGAGATACTTTTAGAACCCTTTCCAGCTTTATGCAAGTCAACAATTCTTAATTGTAGGTCTTCTGAGAGCTCTTTTGTGTGAAGCATCATTCACATCAGGCAATGCTTCTTGTGAAAAGCAAACCCAGAACTGGTGTGTGTTTTTTATAGGGCAGGGCAGCTGTAACCAATACCTCCAATCTCATCTCATTGATTGGACTCCAGTTGGCTGACACCTCACTCCAATTAGCTCTTGGAGATGTCATTAGTCTAGGGTTTCACATAATTTTTCCACCTGCACTGTGAGTGTTTATATGGTGTGTTCAATAAAAACATGGTAACATTTAATTATTTGTGTGGTAATTAGTTTAAGCAGACGGTGATTGTCTATTGTTGTGACTTAGATGAAGATCAGATCACATTTTATGACCAATTTGTGCAGAAATCCGTATCATTCCAAAGGGTTCACAACTGTATATTATTGGTATGGTATGGTTGACTAAGCCGCATTTCCATATTTATTTGTGATTATAGCCATATACTGTAACTCTGTCTTATTTGATACTAGTGACAGGCTTTACATACTGTCACGAACCAGTGGGTGTGAACCCACTGTTCCATGTGTCCTACCTACCTCCAGACAGTGAGGATAGACTTTCCCTAGGGGAACACCAGGTCGTTACCTCTTGAGGACGATTGGCACACAAGGCAGCTGGTCCAGGCAGACCAGGAAGTACCTGAGCAAGGTACCAGAGGAACAGACATAGTCAGTGCAGCAACAGTGCAGGACCAAAGGATGAGGCAGAGGTGAAGGCAAACAAGCAATAAGTCAGGGCAGGCAGCACATGTACAGGTCAGGGAATCTAGTTCAGCAATAGGAGAGTCAAGGCAAGCAGGCAGGGATTAAACAGGCAGCAGAAATACAAGCATGAGTCACATACACAGGAACACAAGCAGATATATCAGCAAATCAGCAACCTTTGCAGGACACAAGGACCTTGACACTCAGCCACCTGAAAAGGGAGCTGTGCCACTTATATATTTGCAGCAGGGCTAAGATTGGTCAGCAAGGTCACACAAACTAATTCATAAAACACAGTTAGCGCCAGCCCTGCTACAGGGAACAAACAGCAAGCATAATGTGGCCAGGGCTGGAAGAAAACTGTGGAGCGGATTCCAGAACAAACAATGCCAGCAAGTGCAGAGCCCATGACTGCAGTGGTGAATGGGAACACCTACAGCAGATCACAACTGAACACAGAGCCCAGGATCGCGGCATTAAGCAGTGGAACATCGGCAGACAGCAGCAGCTGTTACACATACATGTTATACTTTTTATAATTTTCATATTATTATTTTTGTCCTTCAAAAAATTGGCCCCCACACAGCTCAGTAGATTTAAATATAAAAAAATGTATGGGGGTCAGAATATGATGATGTTAATTTCTTTTTTTCAAAATTTCTATTTATTTTTATACTATTTAACCTATACATATGTCGTGTCATTGTGATTGTACTGACCCAGAGAATGAAGGGCACAGGTCAGTTTTTCCGTAAAAGGAATGCCGTGGGAACAAAACCTGTAAAACGGTATTGCCATTTTTTTTTCCAGTTCCACCCTATTTGGATTTTTTTTCCCGCTTCCCACTACATTGTATGCTATATTAAATGGTGGCATTAGAAATTACAACTTGTCCCACAAAAAATCCAGCTATGTGAATGGAAAAATAAAAAAGCTACGGCTCACGGAAGATAGGGAAGAAAAATGAAAATGCAAAAATTTAAAAGCAGTATCCTAAGGGTTAAGCTCCTTAGATTTGTTTCAGAATTTTCATAATGGATTGCTTGGTTTCAAATACAAATGTGAAACCAGAGGAAAATTTGCGGCAAAGTCTGCATGAAACACGTGCGCATTTGCTTTCAATGTGTTCTACTAATACTGTATTTTAGCGTTGATTGCATTAGAAGGGTAATATGGCTCAAAACGACTTAACAGTGTTTCACAAATTCATCCATCATAAGTGAAAAGCATTGTTGTTCAAAGATAAAATATTGAAAGGCTGGCTTTTGTTATTATACCTGTATACAGTACTATAGTTATAGGGATATATGTATAGGCTATAACATAAAATTAATTATTTAGATAAAATAAATGTATATAAATACAGTACTGTTACACTTTATTGTATTTGTCTGCCATGTAATGTTTGCTTTTCTGTCATTTAAAACACTATAGACATATTATTATGTGAAAATGTTGGTACTGCATCATTACATACTCTTAGTATCTTCTTTTTTCTCTAAAAAAGTTAGTTCATTAAACGTTGCATTGTTTATGTCTTTAGCCCAAGAAAGCCGACATTAAGAAATAGTTCCCATAAATCTACCTTTTCCTATTGTAGAAATGAACTGTCAATCAATTGTGCTAGGTTGAAGTTCTTGACATTTTAAGCTGCTTGTGTTATTCTACGGCCAAAAACAAGATATGAGAACCAAGACGTAAGAACTTTCCCATTACTGTCCATAACTTTCCATTATTTATCTGACAGAAACTTTAGATTTTTTTTAGCAAAAACCAATATGTTAAAGGTAGTTCCCAAGTGACCTAAATTTGATTAAATTAATAAAAAATAAATATAACACAATGGGATATAAAGTTGTTGTTGTATCCTACATAACCTATATAACTAGAGTACAACTTATATATCAAAATGGAACTGAAGAGACTGAGATGTTCTGAAAAACTAAAAAAATTATGAGGTTTTCCAACAGAAGAATGTAATAGGCACAATAATGACTATTATTACTTTACAATAACATTAAGTTCCAGGGCACGTTAGATGTGAAATACAGAGACCGGCTTAAACACAAAACATTCAATACAATAAACACAAGCTTGCTGAGGATTGACTGGCAAAGAATTCTGGTTGTTTGGCTGTTGGTTACAATTGGACTGTAGGGTGAACTGCTTGGTCAGAGACCTATCCTCCTCACACCCCGCAGGATTTGAAGGGGGTGTTCATTAAGGAGGAGTAGCTGATTCCTTAGCATACACCCGATGCCAACCCAGTAATTCCTTTAGCTGAACAAGGATTTGTCCTAATAATTTTTCTTTGCAATAGTGATTCAGTCTTTCCTCTTAATATTTTAATGTGAATTAATAAAGTTTAAGATTTTAATACACATACATGTAAACGTTCTATCTATCAGTGAAGGTGTCTCGAGGTGAACATAAACCTACTATATTTCAACCAGTGAATTGACTGGCAAAGAAGGAGAGAAGCCCCTGCTACAATGGCTTACACTCTATAATGACAATTAATAAGACACTGAGGCATTTAAAAATGGGCATGAGAACAATCTAATGCAATCACACCTAGTCTAGTCTTCTTACTTCCACTGCAGAACTGTTCTCAGCTATATTGCTAAGCTGTTGGGGACACTCCTTCCCTGAAATTTAGGGCACAAGACTATGAACACGAAATTTGATGGTGGGACAACTTAGGGCTAGCACCCGCCTCTTATGGGGTGCGCTCCAACAGTTGTACAGATGATATATAACCCTCACTCAGCTCATCTAAATCTTCTATTTACTAGAATCCCCCCCCCCCATTTGTTTGCAACCTTTGATATTGACTGCTAGAGATGAAATGGCCAGTGGATTTATAAATGGGATTCCTGGCAATCAGCTAATTGTTGCAATAGCCATATCCATATAGAGGTTGTATATTTCCAGAGTGGTTATGCATAAGACTGAAAATGCGCCTGGGAGCATCCATTAATGCTCCTCTGCCGCATAAAAATACACCAGTTTTATAAATGGTACATGGCGGAAGCCCTGGAGCTTGAAGCTACATTTCTTTATAAGAAGCTGTATTACTACAAACCGGATTCCCAAAAAGTTGGGACACTATACAAATCGAGAATAAAAACTGAATGCAATGATGTGGAGGTGCCAACTTCTAATATTTTATTCAGAATAGAACATAAATCACGGAACAAAAGTTTAAACTGAGAAAATGTACCATTTGAAGGGAAACATATGTTGAATCAGAATTTCATGGTGTCAACAAAACCCCAAAAAGTTGGGACAAGGCCATTTTCACCACTGTGTGGCATCTCCCCTTCTTACAACACTCAACAGATGTCTGGGGACCGAGGAGACCAGTTTCTCAAGTTTAGAAATAGGAATGCTATCCCATTCTTGTCTAATACAGGCCTCTAACTGTTCAATCGTCTTGGGCCTTCTTTGTTGCACCTTCCTCTTTATGATGCGCCAAATGTTCTCTATAGGTGAAAGATCTGGACTGCAGACTGGCCATTTCAGTACCCGGATCCTTCTCCTATGCAGCCATGATGTTGTGATTGATGCAGAATGTGGTCTGGCATTATCTTGTTGAAAAATGCAGGGTCTTCCCTGAAAGAGATGACGTCTGGATTGGAGCATATGTTGTTCTAGAACCTGAATATATTTTTCTGCATGTGCCATCTGCCGTTGCCGTTGCTGCATGTGCCATCTGCCGTTGCCAGCTAAAACTCTACAGTGCAAAGAAGAAGCCATTTCTAAGCAAGATCCACAAGCTCAGGCGTTTTCACTGGGCCAGGGATCATTTAAAATGAAGTGTGGCAAAATGGAAGACTGTCCTGTGGTCAGACGAGTCACGATTCAAAGTTCTTTTGAAAATCTGGGACGCCATGTCATCCGGACCAAAGAGGACAAGGACAACCCAAGTTATCAACGCTCAGTTCAGAAGCCTGCATCTCTGATGGTATGGGGTTGCATGAGTGCGTGTGGCATGGGCAGCTTGCATGTCTGGAAAGGTACCATCAATGCAGAAAAATATATTCAGGTTCTAGAACAACATATGCTCCAGTGGATTGTGTTCACTGACAATGGTTTCTGGAAGTATTCCTGAGCCCATTCTGTGATTTCCTTTACAGTAACATTCCTGTTTGTGGTGCAGTGTCGTTTAAGGGCCCGGAGATCACGGGCATCCAGTATGGTTTTACGGCCTTGACCCTTACGCACAGAAATTGTTCCAGATTCTCTGAATCTTTGGATGATGTTATGCACAGTTGATGATGATAGATGCAAAGTCTTTGCAATTTTTCGCTGGGTAACACCTTTTTGATATTGCTCCACTATCTTTGTGTGCAACATTGTGGGAATTGGTGATCCTCTACCCATCTTGGCTTCTGAGAGACACTGCCACTCTGAGAAGCTCTTTTTATACCCAATCATGTTGCCAATTGACCGAATTAGTGTTAATTGGTCTTCCAGCTCTTTGTTATGCTCAAATTTACTTTTTCCAGCCTCTTATTGCTACTTGTCCCAACTTTTTGGGGATTTGTTGACACAGTGAAAATTTGAATCAACGTATTTTTCCTTTAAAATTATATTTACTCGGATTAAACGTTTGATCTGTCATCTACGTTCTATTACAAATAAAATATTGACATTTGCCATCTCCACATCATTGCATTCAGTTTTTATTCACAATTTGTTTAGTGTCCCAACTTTTTTGGAATCCGGTTTGTATTTACATTGGTTACTGATGTGTACCAGAAATGTGTTCCAGTAATACCTAGACATTTTTAGACGCTTAAACCAGGACTGGGTCAATTTTTGTTATGACAACCTTCTGTGGGTCAGTACGATTAAAGTAATTCAAAATATATAGTTTTTATTAGTTTCACTACAAAAAAAACCTTTAAAAATTCTGACACCCAGAACTTTGCTTTATATTATCAGTATTATTAATTTAATCTCAAAACAATATGTTGCATGGTATAGTTATATACAGACGTATACAATGTCCAAAGTGCATAAATAAATATAGAGAAATCATCCATTAGGTACAGTATCCTGGATGTAAGTATAGATAACATAGTGCTAGTAATAGTCATCCCTTATTAAACGATAAAAGGTCCATTGTGTATAATAAAATCACTTGATTACAGTTAAATACTTATAAGGCTCACTCTGTTATAAGCTCCACACAGTCAGTCAGTTTGTAACTCTGAGAAACAAGTTTTATAGGCACAAATCTGCCCTTATGCACAGCTGCCGCAGAGCATCGCTCATGCGGCACTCATTTTGCGTACACGGGCCGAGACAATGGGAGCGAGTGTATCATGGAGACCACACTGATAGATAAACAGTGCTGTTAACTACACATACAGAGGAGACCAAAGCATCTGGCTCTTACTAGATATTGCCGAATATTCAACATAAATTTGAGAATTCGTGATCTCGTCATTGTTTACTTGATTGCGAAAATCGGCAATGTAATATAAATTTGCAATAAATTTGCGATTAGAATATTCAACACTATTCGCGAATACAAATATATGGCACTAGATTCTAAATATTTGTGAATTCTAGAAGTGGCAGTATTCGCGATTAAAATTTGCGATTCGAATATTTGTGCTCAACACCAATAGCGAGTAGATAGTAATGTGAGTGCACCACATACACAACATTGTGCATGTTTGTGTACACATGGACATCATAGAGCACCCTCAGTCACATACCCCAAGTTTAAATTCTACATTGAGTTCATACAGTTTTAGACTTTTAAATCTATATATCCACTCTAGTTCTCTTCTTTTGTAGTTGTCTTCTTTTGAGAAGAGCCTCCCAGTCTTCACCTGTCTTTAGTGAGAAAATGTGATAATTAATTCTTAACCTAAGATCCCTTTCCCTGTGTCCTCATTCCATCAAATTTTGATCACTTTTTATTCAATAGTTTTTTTGGGGTTGAGGTGACCAAACACAGAAAACTGTCTATTTTTTCCATTCTGTCATTCACTGTGCATTATAAATATTGTTCATACATTTTCGATTTAGCAATGGCAGTTTATTTTTTATTGCAGTCTATGGAACTTTGATAGACATCCTATGAAACCTTTTCACAGGCAGAACTTAATAGGCAACATACTACGGCAGGCCTGAGGACCTTCACAAGGCCTTAGTCTGCTATAGTAACCAATTGGAGGACAGAAGGATCTCCCTCCCTTTGTCTAACCCATCAGATGTCACATTTGTGAAGGCAGCAACTGCACTAGTGCCATCTCTGGAACTACATAGCTTCATTAATTTCTGTAGTGGACAGAGCTGGTTACTGCAGTACTACTCCCATTCGCTTTAGTGTGACCAGCACTTAGTAACCAACTCCATTCACTACATAAATGGATGGTGCTGTGTAGTTCTGGTGCCAGAGCTTTAGAAAAACAGCAAATCAGTAGAGGTCTGGATTGTTGGCCCCTCACAGATCAGATGGCCCCTGGGAATAGGTCACCAATATTAAAATGCTGGAAACCCCTTTAAATGTGCATTGTTAGATTCGATGAATTTTGGAAAACGACTTTGTTGTGAAAAGTGAATTGTTCAAGTATACATTGTAATTTACCAAGGGGGCCTCGCATCAACCTAAACACAAGGCAATGGCCAATTACAGTATGCAGTCTTTTTCAAGATTATACAGTTTCAAGTTTTCATTTTGTTACCTCTGACAAGGTAAAAAAAAAAATTTTATACCAGAATATGGGGAAAAAAATTATGTTGCATATTTTTATTCACACCAATGACATAGTATCATATATTACTGATACTGATCTTATGCTAAAGTTTTTAAGTTCTAAGTTTATTCAGGAAAATATTATTTTTTGCAGGTTTAATAATATTATTTTACTGTAAATTTTACCATCACAATAATCAAAGCAGCATTTGTTTTGAAGTACAATAACTGTCCCTATTCTCCAAACTTAGTAACCCTAAGAAAATCCCCATGTTGCTCCTCACATCCATAGATATATTATATTACTTATTTTTTCTCTGGTAATGAATGCTCTATTCATAGGAAAGCCATTGTAACTCAGTGAGAGTTGACAACATTTGATTTTCCCGTTAAATAAAAAAGTCACAGCTCAGTAGACACTGAAAGTAACATTAGCTAGAGAGTGGGAAACCTGCTCCAGGTCTTTAATATATGTGATGAAATAGTGATGACATAGAGTGAAAGAAGAGAGGCATTTTGCTTTGGTTCATTGGTTGCCTATCCCTTGCCTATTTATAAATCTAAACAACAAATCAGGATAAAAAAAAATATCAACCTAACAAAACCTTAGTGGTCTAAATGGTGGCAGCTTATACTGTAAATCATTTCATGTCATTGTCATTAACCTAGTTTACTTCTGTTTCCTGTATTGGGTGACATTATGAATATCCTTTTTCGAAAGCTACAGTATATCAGTAGATCAAGGTTAACAATAGAGATGAGTGAATCAAATCCCACGAAGTGGAATTCGATCCAAATTTCAGGATGAATTGGATTTGCCTCAAAGCCGAATTTCCTCGTGCTTCGTGTAAGAGAATCAATTTTACCTGAAATAGTGTAAAAAACAATAAAAATCATATTTACCTCCTCCATTTGCTCGCGATAGGTCGCCATCTTGATTTAAGATCTCGGCCGAAATCTCGTGCTTCGGCCAGCCTGATGACCCAATCTCTTGCCACGTGAGATTTTGCCCTGGTCTTCAAGCAAGATGGTGGCGGCCAGACCGTCCTGAGCAAACGGAGGCGGTTAGATTGCTTTAATTTTTTTTTATGTTAAAAATAGTGTCAAATTACACTCAGATGCCACGATCATGTATGAACGCGGCATCTGAGGGGTAAAATGACAGGGGGCGGCACTATCTCATCTCCCTATCATTGCACCCACTACTTAAAAAAAAAATCGCTTTGTGACAAAGTAATTAGTAACAAAGCAATTTTTTTTGTAAAATTCGGCAAAATCAACTCAATCGAACTTTTGAAATATCCGCTCATCTCTAGTTAGCAACAAAAACAAACATAAATGTTCAAAACAGAAATTGTAAATAGAACACAGTCTGGTTGGATCTAAAGACTGTTCACCTTCAAGGACATTTTTTTAATTTCCTATGAAAAAAAAAATTAAATTAAAATTGAATTTGAACAGAATTCAACAAAAGTATGAATACAGACTGTGCAGCTTTTGTTGGTTGTCTGTTACCACATACTGTAGATGCATTGTCTGCACAGGGGCTGTAGAAACAAAAATATAGGATTTTCTTTATTACAACCTTTTGAAAAATGACTTGTTTTTTCATTTTAGATGGATTTGGATAATTAGTCTCTTCTAAATGGCGATGTGCCTGATGATTGGAAAATGGCCAATTTTGTTCCCATCCATGAGGAGGGTAGTAGATGCTGGTTAGTATACACTGGTTAGTTTGACATCTGCAGTAGTAAAAATAATGAAAACTCTCCTGGAAACCCCCCCCCCAGATATTTGTCACCTAAATATCAAACAAATTCTCATTGATTTGTATAATTAGTTAGTTCACAAAAGTGTTATATGGTGGTGCTATGTATTTTCCCATTCTGGATTTCAGGAAGGCCTTTGATACAGTGCCATGTAAAGGATTGATAGTAGTGATGATCGAGCATGCTCGGCCGAACACCTGTTTGGCTCGAGCATCTCGATGCTCAGCAAATGGCGGTACTAGGCCGAGTACTGCATGTGCTCAAGCGCCATGCTCGAGTCTCCTCCCTGCACGTTTCTTGGCTGCAATGCAGCCATTAAACCTGCAGGTAAGTATTGCCCTCACTGTAATGCCATTAGCCATGTTGGCTACTGGCATTACAGTGATTGGCTGGCCGGAATGCGTCATCGGGTGCTATATAGCACCCGATGACGCATGATCGGCTCATTCGTATTTAGGGAGAGCTGAGGATAGGAAGGGACAGAGAGTGTAGGGAGTGTAATTAAATATTTTTTTTGTACAAAAATGTTTCAGAGACACAAAAGTCTTTGTATGGCAGCAGCAATATATGTTTGTACTGCAACCTGCGCAAAATTGCTCAGTGTTAGGAAGAGCTGTGCATAGGAAGGGACAGACAGTGTAGTAAGTGTAATAGGAAGATTTTTATACAGAAAACTTTTCAGAGACCCAAAAGTCCTTTTAAGGACTAGTGTGTGTGGCATCAGCAATATATATTTTTAGCGCATTCTGCACTTAATACCATGTAATAGACCGCTGTGGAAAGTTTAATTATTTGCGCCAAATCTCCTGTATAAAGTGTGCGCATCCCTAAAATATCAGTTACATTCAGTGTACTATTTCCGTAAACGGTGTCTGCTGTGGACAGTTAAATTATCCGCGCCACATCTCCTTTTTAAAGTGTGTGCATCCCTAAAATATCTGTGACATCCAGTGTACCTTTTTCCTTAGACACTGCGAACAGTGACATTAACTGTGGTACTTGTCCTGTGTTTCCTAATCACAAATACCTTTGTAAATTTTTTTTAGCATACACTTCCAAATTCTACGCTACTGTACGTGTGACATACTTTTAAGCATATGCCACATTTAAAATGAAGAACGCGAGCAGTAAGGGAGGGGAAGTGGCTGTGATGCTGATGGGGCAGGCAGAGGCCGTGGTCCTGGGTGCAGAGAAACTGTGCTGCTGCCAGAGCACAAGAAAAACAATCATCCACAATACAAAGCTTCATGTTCCAGTTTGCAGGGCGGCGCAGGACACCACTATTGAAGTCAAACCAGTGCGACCAGGTGGTCGGTTGGATTGCAGATAATGCTTCCAGTCGGTTAAGCAGTACACTGTCTTCCACCAAGTCAGTCTCAGTAGCCAGGAGTCTGCTCCACACAATCCTCACCCTGATCCTCCTTCCGCCCACCATGAACAGTCTGACCAAACAAGTGATCCCACACTCGGATATTCCGAGGACCTCTTTTCATCGCCATTACTTGATTTGGCCCTCTCGCCGAGCACACTTGAAGAGGGACATGAGATATTGTGCCCCAATTCCCAACCTCTTGAGCATCCACAGTCACAAGAACATTGCGGTGGGGAACGGCAATTAGTGCTTAATGAGGTGGATGATGATGAGACACGGATGCCAATGAGTCAACCGCAATTACTGCCTCAAGAGGTTGATGAAGAGAATGAGACACAGTTGTCAATCACTGGGGTTGCTGTTAGGTCAACAAATCAGGAGGATGATCAGAGTGAGAAAGTGGAAGAGGAGGTGGTGAAAGATGAGCTCACTGACCTAACCTGAGAAGGTGGAAACCCAAGCAAGGATAGCAGTACAAAGGGGGAGGAATCTGCAACACCGCAACAGGCTGGAAGAGGCAGTGGGGTGCCAAATGGAGAAGGCGGGCCACACCAAACAGGCCTGCAACTGTTCCACGGAGAACCCCCTTGAGGAAATCTCCCTTTTCCAAGGGGTAGATGTTCTGCAGTATGGCGCTTTTTTGAGGAAAGTGCGGACGACAAAAGAATAGTAGTTTGCAACCTGTGCCATGCTAAAATGAGCCGGGGCGTGACCACTAGAAACCTCATCACCATCAGCATGATCCGCCACATGGCATCCAAGCACCGTAATAAGTAGGACGAATGCCTGGGTCCACAATCTGTGTCTGCGGGTCACGCCACTGCCTCCTCTTACCCTATGTAACATGCTGGCCAATCCTCTGTCGAAGGTGCAGGCCCGGATGCCTCCCGCCTTGCACCATCAGCGACCACATCCACTTCCGTGGCCTAGCGCAGCGTCCAAATGTCCTTACCCCAGGCCTATGAACGCAGGCGGAACAAAAACAGCCACCCACCCACAGGCCATAGCACTAAATGCGCAGCTTTCCAAATTATAGGCCCTGGAAATGTTGCCATTTAGGCTTGTGGACACTGAGGAGTTCCGCAGCCTGATGTGGGTGGCTGTCCGGCGTTATGCAGTCCCCAGCCGCCACTATTTTTCAAGGTGTGCCGTGCCCGCCTTACTCCAACATGTGTCTTCTAACATCACACGTGCCCTGACCAATGCAGTTACTGGGAAGATCCACTTAACCACAGGCACATGGACAAGTGCATTCAGTCAGGGATCCTACATTTCCCTGATGGCACACTGGGTGAATGTTGTGGAGTCCGGGAGAGAGTTATACCCTGGGCTGGCACAGGTACTACCGCCGCCAAGGATTGCGGGCCCTACATCAAACTGGGTTTCCGCCAGCACCTACATTAGTGGCTCCAAACCCCACTTCTCCTCCTCCGCCTCCTCCTCCACTTCCACCTCCGATTTATCCACGTGCTGCACCAGTCAGTCATCAGTTGGTAGCTGGAAGCAGTGTAGCACTGCAGCGGGGAAGCCGCAACAGGCCGCGCTGAAGCTGATTTGCTTAGGGAACAAACAGCATACCGCCGCAGAGCTGTGGCAAGGGATATAAGACCCGACTGAGCTGTGGCTCTCGCAACTCACCCTACAACCAGGCATGGTTGTGTCTGATAATGGCCGTAACTTGGTCGCAGCTTTGGAGCTCGGCAAGCTCAGACACATCCCATGCCTAGCCCACGTGTTCAAACTTGTGGGTCAGCGGTTTCTCAAAACCTACCCCAATTTGCCTGAGCTACTGGTGAATGTGCGCCTCATGTGTGCACATTTACGCAAGTCATCGACAGCTTCAGCTGGTCTGTCAAGGTTGCAGCAGCGCTTGAAATTGCCAGCTCACCGGCTGTTGTGCGACGTGAGCACATGCTGGAGCTCCACTTTCCACATGTTGGCCATGCTTTGTGAACAGCAGAGGGCAGTAGTGGAATACCAGCTGCAACATGGTCATCACCTTTCCAGTCAGCTTCCACTATTCATAAGCGAGGAGTGGGCATGGATGTCTGACCTCTGTAGAGGAATCAACACAGCTATTATCAACGTAACCATCCCACTTCTGTGTCTAGTCAAACGCTCGCTGCTCCCAATTAAGGATGACGCTTTGCATGTGGAAGAGGTGAAAATGGGGGAAGACATTACACAGGGTGATAGCCAGACCACTCTCAGTTAGTCTTCTCAGCGCAATTTGGATGGCGATGATGTTGAGGAGGAGGAGGGGCAGGAGATGGTTGCCTCTGCTACAGAGGGTAGTACCCATGATAGTTGAATTCAATTTATTCAGCATGGGTGGGCAGAAGAGGAGGAAGAGGAGATTGAGAGTGATCCTTCTAATGACGACAGCGAAGTCTTGCCTGTTGGAACTCTGGCACACATGGCTGACTTCATGTTAGGCTGCCTTTCCCACGACCCGCACGTTATATATGCATTTTAGACATCACGGATCACTGGTTGTTCACCCTTCTTGACCCCCTCTACAAAGAGAACTTCTCATCTCTAATTCTTTTGGTGGAGAGGACAAGCACAACGGTGCAATACCAGAAGATCCTTATTGAGAAATTGCTCCAAAAATGTCCTTCTGACAACGCTGGCGGCAGAGTCCGTAGTTACTTGGCCAACCGAGAAGGGGGGGGGGGGACACACAGCAGTACCAACAGAGGCAGGGTAACACTATCCAAAGCCTGAGACAGTTTCATGACACCCTGCCAGCACCCTCACCCTGATGTTTGGCCTAGTGTCATAAGGAGGGAATATTTTTGGAAGATGCTGAAGGAGTACATAGCAGACTGTGTCAGTGTTCTCAATGATCCCTCAGTGCCTTATAACTACTGGGTGTCCAAGCTGGACACGTGGCACGAACTGGCGCTCTATGCCTTGGAGGTGCTGGCCTGCCCTGCTGCAAGCGTTTTGTCTAGGCGGGTATTAAGTGCTGCTTGTGGCATTACTGAAAATGATGACAGGTTGACTCTTATAAAAATAAACAAGGCCTGGATTGACCATGACTTCTCGACTCCACCAAAGGAAAACTGAAAAACATAAAGGAACTTTAAATGTGTTGTTTATAATGTACTGAATACACTGTATTCCCATGCACCCCTTCCACCACAAACAAGGGTATATGGTTGAATCTTCCTTTTCTCATCCTTCTCCTCTTTCATCATATCAACACATGCTTATTTGTTGCATATAATGCCCTTGCTTATATGCCCTTTGCATATAATGTTTTACAGCATCAACTCACCAGCAGGCCCTTGCATATAATTTTTTAGAGGGTTAGCTCACTAGCAGGCCCTCGCATATAATGTTTTACAGGGTCATCTCACCAGCAGGCCCTCGCATATACATTTTTAGAGGGTCAGCTCACCAGCAGGCCCTCGCATATAATGTTCTACAAGGTCAGCTCACCAGCAGGCCTTCACCTACAATCTTTTACAGGGTCAGCTCACCTGAAGGCCCTCACATACAACCTTTTAGAAGGTCACCTTAACAGCAGGCTCACAATTAAAATCTTTTAAAGGATCAGCTCACCAGCAGTCCAGCACCTAAAATCTTTTACAGGGTCAGCTCACCAGCAGGACCGCACCTCAAATATTTTACAGGGTCAAGTCACCTGAAGGCTCTCGCATATAATGTTTTAGTGAGTTTTAGGCTCTCGCATATAATGTTTTCAGGTCCTCATCTGCAACCTTTTAGAGGGTCAGCTCACCAGCAGGCCCACACTTAAATTTTTTTACAGGGTCAGCTCACCAGCAGGCCCACACCTAAAATCTTTTACAGGGTCAGCTCACCAGCAGGCCCTTGCATATAATTTTTTACAGGGTCAACTCACCAGCAGGCCTTCACCTACAATCTTTTGCAGGGTCAGCTTACCAGCAGGCCCACACCTAGAATCTTTTACAGTGTCAGATCACCTTTAAGACCTCACCTAATTATACCTAATAGGTATTTTGCGCGCATGCTGCCATGCTTGGATGTGGTAGCCGTAGATTTTTCTCAGGATCCCTCTTCGGAATCGAATCATGATTCCCCCGTTACCCATAGTCTACATGGTTTGGGTTGAAAATAACATAGAAAGTTGATAGGGCAGACATCTGAATGGATCGTCGCCGCCACGGGGACGTGTGGTCGGCCCCAGGTTATCTAGAGTCAACAAAGCGGCAGCAGGCCCTCACACATAATGTTTTAGATAGTCAGATCAGCATGCACTTTTTACAAATGTTTTTCACCAGCAGGCCATCAATCATTATTTTTCAAGGGTGTGTATGTTGCCCTCCTTTATGTGTAACAAAGGGTGTATTGTAGTGCCGTTTCCTTTAAATTTTTCGTAGCCCTTTTACTTAGTGTATAGGCTTTATGAGTGTAGGAGTCCCACTACCTGAACAATTGCTCCACAATGTCAATGAGGCCCTCCGTTATGTGATATTCAGAATGTATCGGAGTGCCTCTTCCTTGTATTTTTTGGTAGCACTTGCACTTTATATACAAGTAAATCTACAGGAAAGAATGTTTCCTAGCAATTTTACCTCTAAAATCGATTTTATCTTCGGTTTGGTGCGTATTATTGTCAGTCTGTAAAAGTGGCATACTACTACGAACAAAATCGTTCCCAGCAGCAACCTTGGAGTCTCAGACGGTCATGGTCTTACCTTCTTGCTGTTCTCCTTCGTTTGACATGTGCTGGCGGCCATCTTGGTTTCTGGGTTTCTTGTAGCCTCCCACCCTGCGGCTTCTCCTTCCCACTGGGAGGAGCTGGATGCCTAGCTCATATATATAGGAGGTCTGTGGCTTCAGTTCCTTGCTTGGTCCTCCTGTGTTCACATGCTTCTAAGACTGCTGCTGCTTCTGGTTCCTGATCCTGGCTTCGTCTGACTACCCTTCTGGTTCCTGATCCTGGCTTCGTCTGACTACCCTTCTGGTTCCTGATCCTGGCTTCGTCTGACTACCCTGCTGGTTCCTGGATCCAGGCTTCATCTGACTACCCTGCTGGTTCATGATCCTGGCTTCGTCTGACTACCCTTCTGGTTCCTGACCTCTGGCTTCGCAAGACCCTGCTTCGGTTTAGCCATCCGTTTGGACTTTTGCCTTACAGCTTGGTTTTCAATAAAGCCTTCTTATTTCCACATATCTCTTGTTGTACGTCTGGTTCATGGTTCCATGACACAGACGCATCCAGACATCCTCCCCATGCTGTTCCCAAACCATTTTGGTGGCGTTTCCATCAATTTCTGACCTTTTCCTTTGAACAATGCACCCTCCCCTCTTCAGAGCAGGGGGTGCTTGGTGTAATGCTCGGGTTCTCCCATTGACTTTCATTATACTTGGGTGCTCGGTTGAGCACCCGAGCATCCCAATGTGCTGGACCCGAGCCCCCAAGCACCCAAGCAATATGGTGCTCTATCAACACTAGTTGATAGCTGAGTTACTGAAATTGGACTGGCTAATTCTTTTGACGTGCAGTAGGACAGATATGAGAGTGTCAAAGTTAATAGGGGTGCCATTGGAGAAGATAGGAGTAGCTGAGTTTAGCTTGTTTGCTAATGACACAAAGGTGCACAATGGATTTCACTAGGGTTGAGAAAATCTAAGTATCCAAAATGGGCTTTGATTAGAACTTTAGGAAATATTAGATTTTCTGCAAAGCCGAATTTCCTTGTGCTTCGTGGTGATTAATACATTTTTTCCAGAAATGGTGATTTAAAAAAATGCATGCTCGCCCCATCTATTTTAGTGTGAAGATGCAGCTGCAGCCATCTTGAGTGATGATCCCAGGCGAAATCACGTGTGCAGTGACGTATGACATCACCACGCCAGCCATCGTGATGATGTCATAAAAACACTGTGTGAGATTGTGTGTGTTGTCTTCAATCAAGATGGCCACGGTAGCCTCCTAGCGCTCAAATGGATAAGGTGAGTATTATTAATATCATTTTTACCCTTACTATTATTCTTAGATATAACCGATTGAAGGAGTAAGGTAAGTAAATATAATTTAATTTAGAAAAAATATATACTACAATAGTACAAAAATACTAAATTTTATTAAGAAAATCACAAAAGACACATGATCAGCACTGGTCACAAATAAGACAATACATACAGGTTACAATACATGTTAAAAACCAAGTGAACCGATGGTGGGCTGCCAATACATATATCTAAGGTAAAGTGCGAGTGCATAATTGTACCCAAAAGGTCATAAGTAGTGGACATGTAGTATCCAAAAGCTATAGCTATTAGACACCACAAATATCCACATGTATATATGTGTCAAAATTAGCCACAAGCCGGTGTAAATGTATACACCAAAAGTTATCAAGATTAGGGCAATACCAAAGATCACAATTGTATTTGACACATGATGGAAACTATTGTATATACTGACCAATTGGTTCAATTGTATCGTGCAGCAATACCACCGGTCCACTCCCCAACGCACGTTTCGCGTACAGCTTTTTCAAGGGGTATTGGTTGGCAAAGAGGAGGGTCATCCATAAATAGGTCAGGTGGATACATTTGATTGGTTGTTGGACTAGTGTTTAATTGCATTTGGGGCTCACCTGGGTATTATCACATGGCGGACTTTGCTGGAGCCTGGCCCCTCAGCCGCATGCCACCACATCCGGTGACGCCGCGCCGGTCCAGAGGAAGGCAGTCACACACATCCTGTGCGACACGCGTCACTCTGGAGCGGCCGGCGGCACACGAATGCGGCCCATGCGCAGATCACCAAACATCCCTATTCCGCCATATTAGATAAGGGCACATGACATACCATACAGATATATCAGAAAATCAGATTGTTTTACATGAAATAATGACATCTTATCATATATACACCATAATAGGCACAGTTGTTACTATAACAGGCACAGTTGTTATCCTGAGGCATGAACACATATATACTGACAATCCACATCCAATATTTGTCAGTCTATCAATGTGTATATACACGTGCACAGAACCTCATCTCAATTCAACTTCAATGTATATGCATATATATATATATATATGTTTGTCAGGCGACAATACCCGAAGTGCACTTGCACTAAACAGATATTGTACATCTGACCACAATAGTCATACACATCGAGTAACATTTAGTTCGATATGTTATACTATGGTGGTGACGCATGCGCAGGAGAGAGCAAGGACCAGGCCTATGCCAAATGCTGTGAAAAGCAAGTGATGAGAAATTATTATATATGAAGACAAAAAATTATTCTTAGATGCCAAGTTCAGAGAGGAACATGACATCTGAGAGGTTCAATGACGGAGTGCAGGGCTCTCGCTGTTCCCTGCCATTGCACCTGTTACTTACAAAGCACTTAATGACAAAGTAATATGTCACAAAGCAAATTTATTTTTGAAATTCGGTGAAGCAGCCAAATCAAAATTTTCAAAACTTCGCTCAACACTAGATTTCACTTTCCTGAAAGTTTTTACAACATAGAAAATGATTTGGCTTTATTTGATAAATAGTCAACACAAGGGAAACTTCTGTTTACTGTTTCCAAATGTATCTAGAAAAAAAGAATTCCTTGTGTAAGTCTTGTATCTGCAGTTCTGTATTTAAGTGAATAGAAGATGAGCTGCAGTAGATCTACATTGCAAATATATGGACAGATGCTTCTGGTTCCATCCACTGCTATGTTTCTGCTGATCGGTATGCGGGGTGGGCGACAAGTATCCAAAAGGTGGAAAATTTCTTTTAAAGGGGTATTCCAACCACATGATACATACCAATCTCAATAATAAATTTAACAGGCTGTAAACTGTTGATAATATTAGTATATTTTGTATTTATGACAAATTGTGACACTGAGTCACAAACTTTGTATATAGTGTTCTTTACATTTCATTTTATTCAAACATACTCTGTATGTCATTATTATTGTATATATGCATAGACAAAAAAAATATTTTCTTAAGCCTCGTTCACACTTTAGCGAATGACAGAAGTGTGCTTTATGTGTTCTCCATGGACAGATTTTAATGTGTTTGTTAACACATCAGTCGTTTTCCACTGACCACCAAAATCCCTGAGACATGTACCACTGTGGTCGGTGATGTGGACCAAACACGCCCATTAAAGTCTATAGGTCCACGAAAAACCACAGATACAAAATGGATGGCATCTGTGTTCTGTCATAAGGTTTACGGACCACTGGTGGGAGATGCTCTGGAAATAAATTTTTAGTCCCAGCGGTGTCTTTAGAATACGGATGACAGATGGAGGGGGAAAAACTGACACACAGAGTAAACTCAGATTCTTTGTGGATATCTTCACAGAAAAAAAATGAACAGATTTTGCATGGATGTGAAATGGACATGGAAATGTAAACAAGGCCTAAGTTTACAAAACAAAAAGTGTCTTCATATAGAAAATTCCAGAATTCTCATTGGACCTAATTAAAGTAGGAATTGAAAGAATGTATGTCTCCAGTAGAATATTCAGCACTATAATGAGAATATTTCACTTCTATTTCCATAATTCCTACTGATATTCGCATGTCATCTTTAATTTGAGTAAGAAAAAATCAATGTCCTCTTTTACATATGCAAATTAATCTTTGTTTTCTTATTGCTTAAACAGATTGCAATAATATACTAAAACTTTGGTTAAATATGCTGTTCGGCTTGAAAGATACATGTTTACAAAAAATAAAAAACCTAAACAGTTATAAGATTTTAAGAATATTAAAATAAAGAAGACCCTTTTATGCACATCATCAGGTATTGTCTAGCCACATAAAAAGTTGTTCTGATGTGTTCCAAACTGAAATTAATTGAACTCACTAATAAATTAGAATTATGAAAGTTCCACTTATGGCCCAATTTCAGTACTGGTCCTGGTAGCCCCACTTCTGCATTTTCCTAACCAAAGCTTAAAGTTCTTCTCTCCCTGTATAGGTGACTTACTTAGTGGAAAATCTCAACTTAAGAAATATTAAACAAAAATTGTATGTGCCCCTGGACAATACTACAATATTCATCAGAAAGAGGGCTCAATCACATTCCATTGCACAAATAATAATAATAATAATAATAATACCATTTATTTATATAGTGCCACCATATTCTGCAGCGCTTTGCAAATTCATAGGGTTCATGTACAAAACAAAAGTAACTAGCTAATATGCAACTGAAACACTAGGAGTCAGGGCCCTGCTCGCAAGAGCTTACAGTCCATGAACAAATGAAGCCCTAGGGTCCTACTCTAGCTGATCTATGAAACAGATAGGGCTTAGGGCTACTTCCAATGTCATTCTCTAAGTGCACCCCTCATAGTCTTCACCTTTTAACCCATATACAGGTATCTATTCTCTGTTTCAGAGGAACCACCAAGCCACTACATCTTGAAGTAGTCTATGTTCAATAACAGCTGACTTAGGTGGGTCAAGAGACACCAGTGTGTGGCACCAAAGGGGACAGGCAGAATCATAGTGGACAAGCTAAGGTCAGTCAAAGGTCAGTTTAGACATTTTAGGAGCAATAAGGTAAATGGTCAGAGATGAAGCACAGACAATAAGATGATAAACACCTTTGCAGGATATAACAAGGTAACTTTATTATTGATATTGCTCAGTTATCCTGCCATAATAGAAGGAACGTGAAATACTGGGAAGACTAACAACAGACTAGGGCAGATTACAATGTACACGTATTAACCCTTTAAAAGCCAGAGTGAGTTTATTATGTGTGTGTGTGTGCACTCTATGGGCAGAGATGACTGCAAGGCAGAGGCGTCCTAGTGTGGAGTGGACCTGCCAAACACTACTTCAGTGGCCATATCTGCTGGAAAGGAGCAGAAAGTGGCTGATAGACACAGATAGCCAGAGACACAGGATGGAGTGAAAAATGAGTATTCCAGCTGCCCTGCCATCTTCCTTTTCCTTCTTTTTCTTGAGTTCCATTTTAAAAATGTCAATACATAGATTTATTTTTTCAGGATTAGCATACAGGAGATGAGAAAACAAATAAGGTAATTTTTTTGTGTTTAAAAAGTCAATGTTGCACTTGCATATGTATCACGGCTAAACAAGGAATAGCAAATGGAGTAGGAATATAGCAATGATCTGTAAAACCATGCAATAGAATCACTATAAAGTCTCATGAATACAGCAGGGAACTTTTCTGGAGGTTGTGAGGCTGTGACAGGCCTCATGGTTGTTAGGAGAGATATATGGCATTATTTGCTGGGTCTTCCCCAGAATCACCAGGTCTGTAGAAAGACCAGGTGCAGTAATCACCTGGGGATAAAGGAATCCTCAGAGTGAGAGGGGGTGGGGACTTGCACACAGAAGGCTGGAGTGGCTCTGTGTGGTCTGAGCTGGGAGGGCTGAGAGACCACTATCCCACAAGAGACCCTGGTGTGGGAGCAGCCTGGAGGCTGCTGGAGGTTGGGCTGGGATAGCCGCATCTCATCACGGGTGTGAACTGTGGTACGCTTTAGGTGAGTCAGGGAAACCTATGTGTTTAGATGGGGCCCAGATGGGCAAGGTATTTTATTTTGGCTTTGTGTGTTTTTCTTTATGCCGTGTGCCACAATAAAGCACAGTTTGGCCCCTAAGTCCTGGAGTCTGTGAACTAGTGTGTGATTGCAACCCCCGGAAAAAAGAGCTAATCCCCCACAAGGTACATAAACTTAGTAGTGACTTAGTAATACAGAGTAAAGATGAGTGAACTAGTTCATAATGAACTGGGCTTGTTACAAACTTTGCATTTTTTTGGAATGACAGACAAACCTGAACCTTTTCAGATTTGTTTTGGACGAATCCAGGAAAACTATGCATTGTGCCAATTTACTGAACATATTGGTGGGAAAAAAGCACTGGGGAGGAAGAAGAAGGGTTCTCAAGTGACCCTGAAAGGAAGGGAGGGGGGCTTTCCAATCAGTGCTGCAGCAGGCAGGGAGGTGCCCTAGCAGAATGAGCAGAACGTCATTCTGTGCTGGGCTGTGAATAAGGGTGGTTTGGTCTTACAATGTCTGCCAGGAAAAGGATCTTAGAGAGTCAGTACCAGTCAAAAATCACAATCAAGCTTGTATTCTACTGCCAGGGACAGTGAAGGGAAAGGTTAGAATTACAAAGAAGAACAATTGTGTGTGTAGAATAGGGACAGGCAGGGAAAGCTGTCAGGGATGTGAGAAGTGAGGAACTGAGTCTGGCATTGCCTCCTAATAGAACTGCAACTGCTGTAAAGCTCAAAAGCTTGCAAAGCTTGTTTTTGTTTTTTGTTAGTTTTTTTGATGGGTAATGGAATAATTGCAAAATGTTTTAAAGTGTTCTACCATCGATTTAGCATTTTAAATCTCAGAGAAAACAGTTGAAATACTAGTTTGAACTCTGTGTCAGGGCATCTCACATATAGTAAATTAAATGTATTTGTTTATTTTGTTTTTGAAAACCATATGAAATGCAAAGGGTAGCAGGCGAAACATCAGTGATTGATAACGTAATATTAAGACAAAATCCACCTATTTCTGTCTCCACACAGTTTCAAATTTATTCGGGATGAGGGGATGGAATTTTTTAAAACCAGCATATAAGTGATCACTATACAGATACACATGGTGGCGCACAATAATAATGTGGTATTAGACAGCAGGCCTGAATCTGTTTCCATTTATATCTGTCTCCACAAGGTTGCATTTTTTTGGGGGGTTGTTGAATTTCTTAAAACCAGCATATACGTGATCAGTACACCAATACACAGGGTAGCGCACAACATTATCTGTTAATAATAACGTGATATTAGGAGGCAGACCTCAATCATCCGATTCCATTTATTTCTGTCTCCAAACTGTTGCAATTTTCTTTGGGGGGTTGTTGAATTTCTTAAAACCAGCATATACGTGATCAGTACACCAATACACAGGGTAGCGCACAACATTATCTGTTAATGATAACGTGATATTAGGTGGCAGACCTCAATCATCCGATTCCATTTATTTCTGTCTCCAAACTGTTGCAATTTTCTTTGGGGGGTTGTTGAATTTCTTAAAACTAGCATATAAGTGATTACTATACCAATACAGAGGGTAGCACACAATATCATCTATGCGTGATAACGTAATATAAAGCGTCAGGTCTCAATCATCCGTCTCCACATGGTTGCAATTTTTTGGGGGGTTGTTAAATTTAACACAACCAGCATATATGTGATCACTACACCAATACACTTAGTAGCGCACAAATTTATTGGTGACTGATAACGCGATAATAGGCTGCAGTAATTCTTTGTCGCACTCCATAGAACTTGCTGTAAGTAGGGTTCCAACCCCGTTTGTAATAATCAATACAACTACAGCATGAGACTTTTTTTGTCTTGATAGTAGAGATTTTTTTTATTTTTTATTTTTACATGCTGTAATAATCATATGTGTTAAGTTTCGGCACACAGGCCTTCTTCAGACTCTATGCCGCAGTGATGTAGGAAGAGAAGGAAAGACGCAGTAATAAGTAGAATGTGAAATCACATGTCTGAAGGAAAGCTTTCCTTCAGACATGTGATTTCACATTCTACTTATTACTGCATCTTCCATTCTCTTCCTACATCACTGTGGCATAGAGTTTGAAGAATGCCTGAGTGCTGAAACATGTTAACCACTTCAGCCCCGCTAGCTGAAACCCCCTTCATGACCAGAGCACTTTTTACACTTCGGCACTACACTACTTTCACCGTTTATCGCTCAGTCATGCAACTTACCACCCAAATGAATTTTACCTCCTTTTCTTCTCACTAATAGAGCTTTCATTTGGTGGTATTTTATTGCTGCTGACATTTTTACTTTTTTTGTTATTAATCAAAATGTAACGATTTTTTTGCAAAAAAATGAAATTTTTCACTTTCAGCTGTAAAATTTTGCAAAAAAAACGACATCCATATATAAATTTTTCGCCAAATTTATTGTTCTACATTAGAGTTGAGCGAACACCTGGATGTTCGGGTTCGAGAAGTTCGGCCGAACATCCCGGAAATGTTCGGGTTCGGGATCCGAACCCGATCCGAACTTCGTCCCGAACCCGAACCCCATTGAAGTCAATGGGGACCCGAACTTTTCGGCACTAAAAAGGCTGTAAAACAGCCCAGGAAAGAGCTAGAGGGCTGCAAAAGGCAGCAACATGTAGGTAAATCCCCTGCAAACAAATGTGGATAGGGAAATGAATTAAAATAAAAATTAAATAAATAAAAATTAACCAAAATCAATTGGAGAGAGGTTCCATAGCAGAGAATCTGGCTTCCCGTCACCCACCACTGGAACAGTCCATTCTCAGATATTTAGGCCCCGGCACCCAGGCAGAGGAGAGAGGTCCCGTAACAGAGAATCTGTCTTCATGTCAGCAGAGAATTAGTCTGCATGTCATAGCAGAGAATGAGGCTTCACGTCAGCCACCACTGCAACAGTCCATTGGCATATATTTAGGCCCAGCACCCAGGCAGAGGAGGGAGGTCCCGTAACAGAGAATCTGGCTTCATGTCAGCAGAGAATTAGTCTGCATGTCATAGCAGAGAATGAGGCTTCACGTCAGCCACCACTGCAACAGTCCATTGGCATATATTTAGGCCCAGCACACACACAGGCAGAGGAGAGAGGTCCCGTAACAGACAATCTGGCTTCATGTCAGCAGAGAATTAGTCTGCATGTCATAGCAGAGAATGAGGCTTCACGTCAGCCACCACTGCAACAGTCCATTGGCATATATTTAGGCCCAGCACACACACAGGCAGAGGAGAGAGGTCCCGTAACAGAGAATCTGTCTTCATGTCAGCAGAGAATTAGTCTGCATGTCATAGCAGAGAATCAGGCTTCACGTCACCCACCACTGCAACAGTCCATTGGCATATATTCAGGCCCAGCACCCAGGCAGAGGAGGGAGGTCCCGTAACAGAGAATCTGTCTTCATGTCAGCAGAGAATTAGTCTGCATGTCATAGCAGAGAATGAGGCTTCACGTCAGCCACCACTGCAACAGTCCATTGGCATATATTTAGGCCCAGCACACACACAGGCAGAGGAGAGAGGTCCCGTAACAGAGAATCTGTCTTCATGTCAGCAGAGAATTAGTCTGCATGTCATAGCAGAGAATGAGGCTTCACGTCAGCCACCACTGCAACAGTCCATTGGCATATATTTAGGCCCAGCACACACACAGGCAGAGGAGAGAGGTCCCGTAACAGACAATCTGGCTTCATGTCAGCAGAGAATTAGTCTGCATGTCATAGCAGAGAATGAGGCTTCACGTCACCCACCACTGCAACAGTCCATTGGCATATATTTAGGCCCAGCACCCAGGCAGAGGAGGGAGGTCCCGTAACAGAGAATCTGTCTTCATGTCAGCAGAGAATTAGTCTGCATGTCATAGCAGAGAATGAGGCTTCACGTCAGCCACCACTGCAACAGTCCATTGGCATATATTTAGGCCCAGCACACACACAGGCAGAGGAGAGAGGTCCCGTAACAGAGAATCTGGCTTCATGTCAGCAGAGAATCAGTCTGCATGTCATAGCAGAGAATCAGGCTTCACGTCAGCCACCACTGCAACAGTCCATTGTCATAAATTTAGGCCCAGCACCCAGGCAGAGGAGAGAGGTCCCGTAACAGAGAATCTGGCTTCATGTCAGCAGAGAATCAGTCTTCATATCATAGCAGAGAATCAGGCTTCACGTCACCCACCACTGTAAGAGTCAATTTTCATAAATTTAGGCCTAGCACACAGGCAGAGGAGAGAGGTCCCGTAACAGACAATCTGGCTTCATGTCAGCAGAGAATCAGTCTGCATGTCATAGCAGAGAATGAGGCTTCACGTCAGCCACCACTGCAACAGTCCATTGTCATAAATTTAGGCCCAGCACCCAGGCAGAGGAGAGAGGTCCCGTAACAGACAATCTGGCTTCATGTCAGCAGAGAATTAGTCTGCATGTCATAGCAGAGAATCAGGCTTCATGTCAGCCACCACTGCAACAGTCCATTGGCATATATTTAGGCCTAGCACACAGGCAGAGGAGAGGTTCATTCAACTTTGGGTAGCATCGCAATATAATGGTAAAATGAAAATAAAAATAGGATTGAATGAGGAAGTGCCCTGGAGTCCAATAATATATGGTTATGGGGAGGTAGTTAATGTCTAATCTGGACAAGGGACGGACAGGTCCTGTGGGATCCATGCCTGGTTCATTTTTATGAACGTCAGCTTGTCCACATTGGCTGTAGACAGGCGGCTGCGTTTGTCTGTAATGACGCCCCCTGCCGTGCTGAATACACGTTCAGACAAAACGCTGGCTGCCGGGCAGGCCAGCACCTCCAAGGCATAAAAGGCTAGCTCTGGCCACGTGGACAATTTAGAGACCCAGAAGTTGAATGGGGCCGAACCATCAGTCAGTACGTGGAGGGGTGTGCACACGTACTGTTCCACCATGTTAGTGAAATGTTGCCTCCTGCTAACACGTTGCGTATCAGGTGGTGGTGCAGTTAGCTGTGGCGTGTTGACAAAAGTTTTCCACATCTCTGCCATGCTAACCCTGCCCTCAGAGGAGCTGGCCGTGACACAGCTGCCTTGGCGACCTCTTGCTCCTCCTCTGCCTTGGCCTTGGGCTTCCACTTGTTCCCCTGTGACATTTGGGAATGCTCTCAGTAGCGCGTCTACCAACGTGCGCTTGTACTCGCGCATCTTCCTATCACGCTCCAGTGCAGGAAGTAAGGTGGGCACATTGTCTTTGTAGCGTGGATCCAGCAGGGTGGCAACCCAGTAGTCCGCACAGGTTAAAATGTGGGCAACTCTGCTGTCGTTGCGCAGGCACTGCAGCATGTAGTCGCTCATGTGTGCCAGGCTGCCCAGGGGTAAGGACAAGCTGTCCTCTGTGGGAGGCGTATCGTCATCGTCCTGCCTTTCCCCCCAGCCACGCACCAGTGATGGACCCGAGCTGCGTTGGGTGCCACCCCGCTGTGACCATGCTTCATCCTCATCCTCCTCCACCTCCTCCTCATCCTCGTCCTCCTCGTCCTCCAGTAGTGGGCCCTGGCTGGCCACATTTGTACCTGGCCTCTGCTGTTGCCAAAAACCTCCCTCTGAGTCACTTCGAAGAGACTGGCCTGAAAGTGCTAAAAATGACCCCTCTTCCTCCTCCTCCTCCTCCTCCTCCTGGGCCACCTCCTCTTCCATCATCGCCCTAAGTGTTTTCTCAAGGAGACATAGAAGTGGTATTGTAACGCTGATAACGGTGTCATCGCCACTGGCCATGTTGGTGGAGTACTCGAAATAGCGCAACAGGGCACACAGGTCTCGCATGGAGGCCCAGTCATTGGTGGTGAAGTGGTGCTGTTCTGTAGTGCGACTGACCCGTGCGTGCTGCAGCTGAAACTCCACTATGGCCTGCTGCTGCTCGCACAGTCTGTCCAGCATGTGCAAGGTGGAGTTCCACCTGGTGGGCACGTCGCATATAAGGGGGTGAGCGGGAAGGCCGAAGTTACGCTGTAGCGCAGACAGGCGAGCAGCAGCAGGATGTGAACGCCGGAAGCGCGAACAGACGGCCCGCACTTTATGCAGCAGCTCTGACATGTCGGGGTAGTTGTGAATGAACTTCTGCACCACCAAATTCAGCACATGCGCCAAGCAAGGGATGTGCGTCAAATTGGCTAGTCCCAGAGCTGCAACGAGATTTCGCCCATTATCACACACCACCAGGCCGGGCTTGAGGCTCACCGGCAGCAACCACTCGTCGGTCTGTTGTTCTATACCCCGCCACAACTCCTGTGCGGTGTGGGGCCTGTCCCCCAAACATATGAGTTTCAGAATGGCCTGCTGACGTTTACCCCGGGCTGTGCTGAAGTTGGTGGTGAAGGTGTGTGGCTGACTGGATGAGCAGGTGGAAGAAGAGGAGGAGGAAGCCGAGAAGGAGGAGGTGGCAACAGGAGGCAAAGAATGTTGCCCTGCGATCCTTGGCGGCGGAAGGACGTGCCCCAAACAGCTCTCCGCCTGGGGCCCAGCTGCCACTACATTTACCCAGTGTGCAGTTAGGGAGATATAGCGTCCCTGGCCGTGCTTACTGGTCCACGTATCTGTGGTTAGGTGGACCTTGCCACAGATGGCGTTGCGCAGTGCACACTTGATTTTATCGGATACTTGGTTGTGCAGGGAAGGCACGGCTCTCTTGGAGAAGTAGTGCCGGCTGGGAACAACATACTGTGGGACAGCAAGCGACATGAGCTGTTTGAAGCTGTCTGTGTCCACCAGCCTAAATGACAGCATTTCATAGGCCAGTAGTTTAGAAATGCTGGCATTCAGGGCCAGGGATCGAGGGTGGCTAGGTGGGAATTTACGCTTTCTATCAAATGTTTGTGAGATGGAGAGCTGAACGCTGGCGTGTGACATGGTTGAGACGCTTGGTGACGGAGGTGGTGGTGGTGGTGTTGGTGGTACATCCCCTGTTTGCTGGGCGGCAGGTGCCAACGTTCCTCCAGAGGCGGAGGAAGAGGCCGAGGCGGCAGCAGCAGAATAGGCCGAGGCGGCAGCAGCAGAAGAGGTAGCAGGGGGAGCCTGAGTGACTTCCTTGGTTTTAAGGTGTTTACTCCACTGCAGTTCATGCTTTGCATGCAGGTGCCTGGTCATGCAGGTTGTGCTCAGGTTCAGAACGTTAATGCCTCGCTTCAGGCTCTGATGGCACAGCGTGCAAACCACTCGGGTCTTGTCGTCAGCACATTGTTTGAAGAAGTGCCATGCCAGGGAACTCCTTGAAGCTGCCTTTGGGGTGCTCGGTCCCAGATGGCGGCGGTCAGTAGCAGGCGGAGTCTCTTGGCGGCGGGTGTTCTGCTTTTGCCCACTGCTCCCTCTTTTGCTACGCTGTTGGCTCGGTCTCACCACTGCCTCTTCCTCCGAACTGTGAAAGTCAGTGGCACGACCTTCATTCCATGTGGGGTCTAGGACCTCATCGTCCCCTGCATCGTCTTCCACCCAGTCTTGATCCCTGACCTCCTGTTCAGTCTGCACACTGCAGAAAGACGCAGCAGTTGGCACCTGTGTTTCGTCATCATCAGAGACATGCTGAGGTGGTATTCCCATGTCCTCATCATCAGGAAACATAAGTGGTTGTGCGTCAGTGCATTCTATGTCTTTCACCGCTGGGGAAGGGCTAGGTGGATGCCCTTGGGAAACCCTGCCAGCGGAGTCTTCAAACAGCATAAGAGACTGCTGCATAACTTGAGGCTGAGACAGTTTCCCTGGTATGCATGGGGGTGATGTGACAGACTGATGGGGTTGGTTTTCAGGCGCCATCTGTGCGCTTTCTGCAGAAGACTGGGTGGGAGATAATGTGAACGTGCTGGATCCACTGTCGGCCACCCAATTGACTAATGCCTGTACCTGCTCAGGCCTTACCATCCTTAGAACGGCATTGGGCCCCACCATATATCGCTGTAAATTCTGGCGGCTACTGGGACCTGAGGTAGTTGGTACACTAGGACGTGTGGATGTGGCAGAACGGCCACGTCCTCTCCCAGCACCAGAGGGTCCACTAACACCACCACGACCATGTCCACGTCCGCGTCCCTTACTAAATGTTTTTCTCATTGTTATGGTTCACCACAACAACAAATATATTATTTGGCCCAATGTATTGTATTCAAATTCAGCGGGATATAAATTTGAGGCCTAGTATTTAGGCGCTGGGTGACCGGTATGGATTTAGTGACAGAATTAGACTTGGAAATGCACAGAAGCGTGTGTGTGAAGTTATTCTGAATGACCCTATGTGCACCTTCAATATGATCTACCCTTTTAGGGATAGATTTCAAATAGCTCTGATATAGCAGAAACGACTAAATTATGAAATTGCTAAATTGGGAATTGTATTTCAACCCAGAACAAAAAATGTGCTTTGACGGACACTAAATAACTTTCCCAGCCACAACAGGACAGCGGTAACGAGAGATTTAGCGGGATATAAATTTGAGGCCTAGTATTTAGGCGCTGGGTGACAGGTATGGGTTTAGTGACAGAATTAGATTTGGAAATGCACAGTAGCGGGTGTGTGAAGTTATTCTGAATGACCCAATGTGCACCTTGAATATTATATACCCTTTTAGGGATAGATTTCAAATAGCTCTGATATAGCAGAAACCACTAAATTATGAAATTGCTAAATTGGGAATTGTATTTCAACCCAGAACAAGAAATGTGCTTGAACGGACACTAAATAACTCGCCCAGCTACAGCACTAAGGACAGATTTAGCGGGATATAAATTTGAGGCCTAGTATTTAGGCGCTGGGTGACAGGTATGGGTTTAGTGCCAGAATTAGACTTGGAAATACACAGTAGCGGGTGTGTGTGAAGTTATTCTGAATGACCCAATGTGCACCTTGAATATTATATACCCTTTTAGGGATAGATTTCAAATAGCTCTGATATAGCAGAAACCACTAAATTATGAAATTGCTAAATTGGGAATTGTATTTCAACCCAGAACAAGAAATGTGCTTGAACGGACACTAAATAACTCGCCCAGCTACAGCACTAAGGACAGATTTAGCGGGATATAAATTTGAGGCCTAGTATTTAGGCGCTGGGTGACAGGTATGGGTTTAGTGCCAGAATTAGACTTGGAAATACACAGTAGCGGGTGTGTGTGAAGTTATTCTGAATGACCCAATGTGCACCTTGAATATTATATACCCTTTTAGGGATAGATTTCAAATAGCTCTGATATAGCAGAAACCACTAAATTATGAAATTGCTAAATTGGGAATTGTATTTCAACCCAGAACAAGAAATGTGCTTGAACGGACACTAAATAACTCGCCCAGCTACAGCACTAAGGACAGATTTAGCGGGATATAAATTTGAGGCCTAGTATTTAGGCGCTGGGTGACAGGTATGGGTTTAGTGCCAGAATTAGACTTGGAAATACACAGTAGCGGGTGTGTGTGAAGTTATTCTGAATGACCCAATGTGCACCTTGAATATTATATACCCTTTTAGGGATAGATTTCAAATAGCTCTGATATAGCAGAAACCACTAAATTATGAAATTGCTAAATTGGGAATTGTATTTCAACCCAGAACAAGAAATGTGCTTTGACGGACACTAAATAACTTTCCCAGCCACAACAGGACAGCGGTAACGAGAGATTTAGCGGGATATAAATTTGAGGCCTAGTATTTAGGCGCTGGGTGACAGGTATGGGTTTAGTGCCAGAATTAGACTTGGAAATACACAGTAGCGGGTGTGTGTGAAGTTATTCTGAATGACCCAATGTGCACCTTGAATATTATATACCCTTTTAGGGATAGATTTCAAATAGCTCTGATATAGCAGAAACCACTAAATTATGAAATTGCTAAATTGGGAATTGTATTTCAACCCAGAACAAGAAATGTGCTTGAACGGACACTAAATAACTCGCCCAGCTACAGCACTAAGGACAGATTTAGCGGGATATAAATTTGAGGCCTAGTATTTAGGCGCTGGGTGACAGGTATGGGTTTAGTGCCAGAATTAGACTTGGAAATACACAGTAGCGGGTGTGTGTGAAGTTATTCTGAATGACCCAATGTGCACCTTGAATATTATATACCCTTTTAGGGATAGATTTCAAATAGCTCTGATATAGCAGAAACCACTAAATTATGAAATTGCTAAATTGGGAATTGTATTTCAACCCAGAACAAGAAATGTGCTTGAACGGACACTAAATAACTCGCCCAGCTACAGCACTAAGGACAGATTTAGCGGGATATAAATTTGAGGCCTAGTATTTAGGCGCTGGGTGACAGGTATGGGTTTAGTGCCAGAATTAGACTTGGAAATACACAGTAGCGGGTGTGTGTGAAGTTATTCTGAATGACCCAATGTGCACCTTGAATATTATATACCCTTTTAGGGATAGATTTCAAATAGCTCTGATATAGCAGAAACCACTAAATTATGAAATTGCTAAATTGGGAATTGTATTTCAACCCAGAACAAGAAATGTGCTTTGACGGACACTAAATAACTTTCCCAGCCACAACAGGACAGCGGTAACGAGAGATTTAGCGGGATATAAATTTGAGGCCTAGTATTTAGGCGCTGGGTGACAGGTATGGGTTTAGTGCCAGAATTAGACTTGGAAATACACAGTAGCGGGTGTGTGTGAAGTTATTCTGAATGACCCAATGTGCACCTTGAATATTATATACCCTTTTAGGGATAGATTTCAAATAGCTCTGATATAGCAGAAACCACTAAATTATGAAATTGCTAAATTGGGAATTGTATTTCAACCCAGAACAAGAAATGTGCTTGAACAGACACTAAATAACTCGCCCAGCTACAGCACTAAGGACAGATTTAGCGGGATATAAATTTGAGGCCTAGTATTTAGGCGCTGGGTGACAGGTATGGGTTTAGTGCCAGAATTAGACTTGGAAATACACAGTAGCGGGTGTGTGTGAAGTTATTCTGAATGACCCAATGTGCACCTTGAATATTATATACCCTTTTAGGGATAGATTTCAAATAGCTCTGATATAGCAGAAACCACTAAATTATGAAATTGCTAAATTGGGAATTGTATTTCAACCCAGAACAAGAAATGTGCTTGAACGGACACTAAATAACTCGCCCAGCTACAGCACTAAGGACAGATTTAGCGGGATATAAATTTGAGGCCTAGTATTTAGGCGCTGGGTGACAGGTATGGGTTTAGTGCCAGAATTAGACTTGGAAATACACAGTAGCGGGTGTGTGTGAAGTTATTCTGAATGACCCAATGTGCACCTTGAATATTATATACCCTTTTAGGGATAGATTTCAAATAGCTCTGATAGAGCAGAAACCACTAAATTATGAAATTGCTAAATTGGGAATTGTATTTCAACCCAGAACAAGAAATGTGCTTGAACGGACACTAAATAACTCGCCCAGCTACAGCACTAAGGACAGATTTAGCGGGATATAAATTTGAGGCCTAGTATTTAGGCGCTGGGTGACAGGTATGGGTTTAGTGCCAGAATTAGACTTGGAAATACACAGTAGCGGGTGTGTGTGAAGTTATTCTGAATGACCCAATGTGCACCTTGAATATTATATACCCTTTTAGGGATAGATTTCAAATAGCTCTGATATAGCAGAAACCACTAAATTATGAAATTGCTAAATTGGGAATTGTATTTCAACCCAGAACAAGAAATGTGCTTGAACGGACACTAAATAACTCGCCCAGCTACAGCACTAAGGACAGATTTAGCGGGATATAAATTTGAGGCCTAGTATTTAGGCGCTGGGTGACAGGTATGGGTTTAGTGCCAGAATTAGACTTGGAAATACACAGTAGCGGGTGTGTGTGAAGTTATTCTGAATGACCCAATGTGCACCTTGAATATTATATACCCTTTTAGGGATAGATTTCAAATAGCTCTGATATAGCAGAAACCACTAAATTATGAAATTGCTAAATTGGGAATTGTATTTCAACCCAGAACAAGAAATGTGCTTGAACGGACACTAAATAACTCGCCCAGCTACAGCACTAGGGACAGATTTAGCTGGATATAAATTTGAGGCCTAGTATTTAGGCGCTGCGTGACAGGTATGGGTTTAGTGACAGAATTAGACTTGGAAATACACAGTAGCGGGTGTGTGTGAAGTTATTCTGAATGACCCAATGTGCACCTTGAATATTATATACCCTTTTAGGGATAGATTTCAAATAGCTCTGATATAGCAGAAACCACTAAATTATGAAATTGCTAAATTGGGAATTGTATTTCAACCCAGAACAAGAAATGTGCTTGAACGGACACTAAATAACTCGCCCAGCTACAGCACTAGGGACAGATTTAGCTGGATATAAATTTGAGGCCTAGTATTTAGGCGCTGGGTGACCGGTATGGATTTAGTGACAGAATTAGACTGGGATATGGCCAAAAAATAAACAGACTATTGCTGGTTAAATGCACTTGGTGTGACAGCTTCACCCTGATGTAGGCTTTAGCCAAAAAACAACCACACCATTGAGGGTTAAATGCACTTGGTGACAGGCGCAGCTTGCCCCTGATTTAGTATATGGCCAAAAAATGAACAGACTATTGCTGGTTAAATGCACTTGGTGTGACAGCTTCACCCTGATGTAGGCTTTAGCCAAAAAACAACCACACCATTGAGGGTTAAATGCACTTGGTGACAGGCGCAGCTTGCCCCTGATTTAGTATATGGCCAAAAAATGAACAGACTATTGCTGGTTAAATGCACTTGGTGTGACAGCTTCACCCTGATGTAGGCTTTAGCCAAAAAACAACCACACCATTGAGGGTTAAATGCACTTGGTGACAGGCGCAGCTTGCCCCTGATTTTGTATATGGCCAAAAAATGAACAGACTATTGCTGGTTAAATGCACTTGGTGTGACAGCTTCACCCTGATGTAGGCTTTAGCCAAAAAACAACCACACCATTGAGGGTTAAATGCACTTGGTCGCAGCTTGTGCTGGCGCACCACAAGACACAAAATGGCCGCCGATCACCCCAGAAAAATGTGACTGACAAACGGTCTGTGCAGCCTAAAAACAGTGAGCAATTGAGGATCAGCAGCTCAATGATCCACAGCTGCAGATCGATCAGTTAATCAAGTCCTTTGGAGGAGTTAATCTGCCTAATCTCGCCCTACTGTCGCAGCCGCAACCTCTCCCTACGCTAATCAGAGCAGAGTGACGGGCGGCGCTATGTGACTCCAGCTTAAATAGAGGCTGGGTCACATGGTGCTCTGGCCAATCACAGCCATGCCAATAGTAGGCATGGCTGTGATGGCCTCTTGGGGCAAGTAGTATGACGCTTGTTGATTGGCTGCTTTGCAGCCTTTCAAAAAGAGCCAAGAAAGCGTCACAAAAGCGCGAAGAAAGCGACGAACACCGAACCCGAACCCGGACTTTTACGAAAATGTCCGGGTTCGGGTCCGTGTCACGGACACCCCAAAATTCGGTACGAACCCGAACTATACAGTTCGAGTTCGCTCATCCCTATTCTACATGTCTTTGATAAAAAAAAAATGTTTGGGCAAAAAAAAAAAATGGTTTGGGTAAAAGTTATAGCGTTTACACACTATGGTACAAAAATGTGAATTTCCGCTTTTTGAAGCAGCTCTGACTTTCTGAGCACCTGTCATGATTCCTGAGGTTCTACAATGCCCAAACAGTAGAAAACCCCCACAAATGACCCCATTTCGGAAAGTAGACACCTTAAGGTATTCGCTGATGGGCATAGTGAGTTCATAGAACTTTTTATTTTTTGTCACAAGTTAGCGGAAAATGATGATGATTTTTTATTTATTTATTTTTCTTACAAAGTCTCATATTCCACTAACTTGCGACAAAAAATAAAAAATTCTAGGAACTCACCATGCCCCTCACAGAATACCTTGGAGTGTCTTCTTTCCAAAATGGGGTCACTTGTGGGGTAGTTATACTGCCCTGGCAATTTAGGGGCCCAAATGTGTGAGAAGTACTTTGCAATCAAAATGTGTAAAAAATGGCCTGCAAAATCTGAAAGGTGCACTTTGGAATATGTGCCCCTTTGCCCACCTTGGCAGCAAAAAAGTGTGACACATCTGGTATTGCCGTACTCAGGAGAAGCTGGGGAATGTGTTTTGGGGTGTCATTTTACATATACCCATGCTGGGTGAGAGAAATATCTTGATCAAATGCCAACTTTGTATAAAAAAATTGGAAAAGTTGTCTTTTGCCAGGATATTTCTCTCACCCAGCATGGGTATATGTGAAATGACACCCCAAAACACATTCCCCAACTTCTCCTGAGTACGGCGATACCAGATGTGTCACACTTTTTTGATGCCAAGGTGGGCAAAGGGGCACATATTCCAAAGTGCACCTTTCGGATTTCACCGGTCATTTTTTACACATTTTGATTGCAAAGTTCTTCTCACACATTTGGGCCCCTAAATTGCCAGGGCAGTATAACTACCCCACAAGTGACCCCATTTTGGAAAGAAGACACCCCAAGGTATGTCGTGAGGAGCACAGCGAGTTCCTAGAATTTTATTTTTTTTGTCACAAGTTAGCGGAAAATGATGATTTTTTTTTCTTTCTCTTTTTTCCTTAGAAAGTCTCATATTCCACTAACTTGCGACAAAAATTTAAAAATTCTAGGAACTCGCCATGCCCCTCACGGAATACCTTGGGGTGTCTTCTTTCTAAAATGGGGTCACTTGTGGCGTAGTTATACTGCCCTGGCAATTTAGGGGCCCAAATGTGTGAGAAGTACTTTGCAATCAAAATGTGTAAAAAATGGCCTGCGAAATCCGAAAGGTGCACTTTGGAATATGTGCCCCTTTGCCCACCTTGGCATCAAAAAAGTGTGACACATCTGGTATCGCCGTACTCAGGAGAAGTTGGGGAATGTGTTTTGGGGTGTCATTTCACATATACCCATGCTGGGTGAGAGAAATATCCTGGCAAAAGACAACTTTTCCAATTTTTTTATACAAAGTTGGCATTTGATCAAGATATTTCTCTCACCCAGCATGGGTATATGTAAAATGACACCCCAAAACACATTCCCCAGCTTCTCCTGAGTACGGCGATACCAGATGTGTGACACTTTTGCGCATCTAGGCTGCAAAAGTGCCCAAATTCCTTTTAGGAGGGCATTTTTAGACATTTGGATCCCAGACTTCTTCTCACGCTTTAGGGCCCCTAAAAAGCCAGGGCAGTATAAATACCCCACATGTGACCCCACTTTGGAAATAAGACACCCCAAGGTATCCAATGAGGGGCCTGGCAAGTTCATAGAATTTTTTTTTTTTCGCATAAGTTAGCGGAAATTGATTTTTATTTTATTTTTTCTCACAAAGTGTCACTTTCCGCTAACTTAGGACAAAAATTTAAATCTTTCATGGACTCAATATGCCCCTCAGCAAATACCTTGGGGTGTCTTCTTTCCAAAATGGGGTCATTTGTGGGGTGTTTGTACTGCCCTGGCATTTGAGGGTCTCCGCAATCATTACATGTATGGCCAGCATTAGGAGTTTCTGCTATTCTCCTTATATTGAGCATACAGGTAATGAGATTTGTCTTTCCGTTCAGCCTCTGGGCTGAAAGAAAAAAATGAACGGCACAGATTTCTTCATTCGCATCGATCAATGTGGTTGAAAAAATCTCTGCCAAAAAAAAAAAATGGAGGGGAAAGGCGTCTGCCAGGACATAGGAGCTCCGCCCTACATCCATACCCACTTAGCTCGTATGCCCTGGCAAACCAGATTTCTCCATTCGCATCAATCGATGTGGATGAATAAATCATTGCCGGGATTTTTTTTTTTTTTTATATATATACAAAGTGTTTGCCAAAGCATAGGAACGCCGCCTCCTCCTCAGCTCGTATGCATCGGCAAACGTATCTGTTACTGCAGAGTAGAAATCTCGTCTTGCAGCGCCGCATACACTGACTTGCGTGTAATCTGACAGCAGCGCAATGCTTCTGTCAGAATGCACATCAGTGCTGCAGCTAATCGATCGGTTGGTCCACCTGGAAGGTAAAAAAAGAAAAAAAAAAAAAAAGAAAAAACCAGGCCGCAACGCAATAATTTTATTAACTTTGCAACAGAACATATAAACTTTAACTTTTTTAACTGAACATTAACTTTTTTGCTTACTGGTGTTTTTTTTTTTTTTTTACCTTTATAGAACAAACCTCTCCTTCCCCATGGGTCAATGTGCAAAGCGCAAATCGCCCAAAGATGTGGCGAAGTGCGTTATGCACTTTGTCCCAGGTGAAAGGAGACGTTTGCAGCAGCTGTGTGAGTGAATGGGCCCAAATAGCCCTGTGTGCCTATCCTGGTGAGATGATCCCTATGCTAATAGTGTACCTGTGAGTGGAAACACTCTCCAAAGCATAGGGCAGGGTGGTCAGGACAGTCAGGATAGAAATAGCGGGTGTCACGCCTTATTCCACTCCTGCTACAGACACGACATCTTTTTCGGGGTGACGGTTGGGTTGAGGTACCAGGAACGACATTGGGGAAATGTCGCTCGTGTAGACGGCTAACTACACTGGTGGATGGGGCCACGGAACCTCCTGGGTACAGGAGGTTCTCGATGATCTCTTCCTGAAATTTGAGGAAGGATCCAGTTCTCCCAGCCTTACTGTAGAGAACAAAACTATTGTACAGAGCCAATTGAATTAAATATACAGACACCTTCTTATACCAGCGTCTGGTTCTGCGGGAAACTAAATACGGAGACAACATCTGGTCATTGAAGTCCACCCCTCCCATGTGGAGGTTATAGTCGTGGACTGAGAGGGGCTTTTCAATGACACGGGTTGCTCGCTCAATTTGTATTGTCGTGTCTGCGTGAATGGAGGAGAGCATGTAAACGTCACGCTTGTCTCTCCATTTCACCGCGAGCAGTTCTTCGTTACACAGCGCGGCCCTCTGCCCCCTTGCAAGACGGGTGGTAACGAGCCGTTGGGGGAAGCCCGCGCGACTAGTTTGCGCGGTACCACAGGCGCCAATCCGTTCTAGAAACAAATGCCTAAAGAGGGCCACACTTGTGTAAAAATTGTCCACATAAAGATGGTACCCCTTGCCGAATAAGGGTGACACCAAGTCCCAAACTGTCTTCCCACTGCTCCCCAGGTAGTCAGGGCAACCGACCGGCTCCAGGGTTTGATCTTTTCCCTCATAGACACGAAATTTGTGGGTATAGCCTGTGGCCCTTTCACAGAGCTTATACAATTTGACCCCATACCGGGCGCGCTTGCTTGGGATGTATTGTTTGAAGCCAAGGCGCCCGGTAAAATGTATCAGGGACTCGTCTATGCAGATGTTTTGCTCTGGGGTATAAATATCTGCAAATTTCAGGTTGAAATGGTCTATGAGGGGCCGAATTTTGTGGAGCCGGTCAAAAGCAGGGTGGCCTCTGGGACGGGAGGTGCTGTTATCACTAAAGTGCAGGAAATGCAGGATGACCTCAAATCGTGTCCTGGACATAGCAGCAGAGAACATGGGCATGTGATGAATCGGGTTCGTGCACCAATATGACCGCAATTCTTGCTTTTTTGTCAGGCCCATGTTGAGGAGGAGGCCCAGAAAAGTTTTAATTTCGGAAACTTGGACTGGTTTCCACCGGAAAGGCTGGGCATAATAGCTTCCCGGATTAGCGGTTATAAATTGTGTGGCATACCGATTTGTTTCTGCCACAACTAAGTCTAAGAGCTCTGCAGTCAAGAACAGCTCAAAAAATCCCAGGGCCGAACCGATCTGAGCTGTCTCAACCCGAACTCCAGACTGGGCGGTGAAAGGGAAAACTACAGGTGCGGCTGAAGTTGGGGACTGCCAATCAGGGTTTGCCAGCACCTCTGGGATTCTAGGGGCTCTACGGGCACGTCTTTGCGGTGGCTGCGACGGGGTCACTACTGCACGTGCCACCGTACCAGCTTCAACTGCCCTTCTGGTGCTCGCTACTTCACCATGTTCTACGGCAGTGCTAGTACTAGGTACAGGAAGGGCTGGGCTGCTGGTGTATGCCTCACCACGTAATCCGACAGCACCAGCCCCACTCTGCTGCTCTTGAAGCGGATCCTGCGCAACCTGCGGTCTAGCGACACGGGGCCGGGTACGCCTGGTGCTATCAGGGACCTCAGCCTCCTCGTCCGAACTTTGGGTCAGAGAGCCACTGCTTTCTACAGGTTCGTATTCTGACCCGCTGGATTCATCAGATGAGGGTTCCCACTCCTCATCCGACTGGGTCAGAAGCCTGTAGGCCTCTTCAGAAGAATACCCCCTGTGTGACATGTGGGCAACTAAATTTAGGGGTATTCCCTGAGACTACCCAAGAAAAAAAAGCAAGCCTGTCTTACAAAGGGGAGGCTAGCGAAGTACCGGAGGCCGCTGCGGTTGATAAAAAATATCAAAACTGATTTTTTTATCGCCGCAGTGAGTGTAAAGTGAATGTGCAGCGATCAAAAAAAATGTGGGCAACTAAATTTAGGGGTATTCCCTGAGACTACCCAAGAAAAAAAAGCAAGCCTGTCTTACAAAGGGGAGGCTAGCGAAGTACCGGAGGCCGCTGCGGTTGATAAAAAATATCAAAACTGATTTTTTTATCGCCGCAGTGCGTGTAAAGTGAATGTGCAGCGATCCCAAAAATTTTTTTTTTTTGTCACTGCGGTGGGGCGGGTGTGGGCGAACGCACGTGTGGGCGAGCGATCGGGCAAACACTGCGTTTTGGGTGGAGGGAGAACTAAAGTGACACTAGTACAATTATAGATCTGACCGTGATCAGTTTTGATCACTTCCAGATACTATAAAAGTACAAATGCTGATTAGCGATACGCTAATCAGCGAATAACGGACTGCGGTGCGGTGGGCTGGGCGCTAACCGATCCCTAAACTACCTAACCAAGGGACCTAAACTATACTGAAACCTAACGGTCAATACCAGTGAAAAAAAAAAGTGACAGTTTGAACTGATCACTTTTTTCTTTTCACTTGTGATTGACAGGGGCGATCAAAGGGGTGATCAAAGGGTTAATTGGGGTTCAGGGGGGTGATCAGGGGCTAAAGTGTAGTGTTTGGTGTACTCACTGTGAAGCCTGCTCCTCTGTTGGATCCAACCGACGAAAAGGACCAGCAGAGGAGCAGGCAGCCATATAACAGATCATATTTACAAATATGATCTGTTATCTGGCTTCTGATTGGATTTTTTTAAAATCAGCAACCTGCCAGCCAATGATCACGGCTGGCAGGTTGCTGACGAAATACTCCTGAACGAAATGCCGGCGCGAACTGCGCATGCGCGGGCGCATATTCGCGTCATCTCGCGTCTCGCGAGATGACGCGTATATGCGTGACTCTACGCAGCGCTGCCACCTCCGGACCGCACATCTGCGTTAGGCGGTCCGGAGGTGGTTAAACATGTCAAAAAATAAATAAAAAAATCTCTACTATAAAGATTAAAAAAGTCTAATGCTGTAGTTGTATTGATTATTACTAATGTGATAATATGTGTCAAGCCTCAACTATTTTTTTAGGTTGTTGAATTTATTAAAACCAGCCTAAACATGATCACTTTACTAATACAAAGGGTAGCGCACAACATTATCTGTGAGTAAAAATGTGACAGGCAAATCATTGACAAACAGTCTGATGATTACTGGAAAGTAGGGATGAGCGAACTCGAACTGTATAGTTCGGGTTCGTACCGAATTTTGGGGTGTCCGTGACACGGACCCGAACCCGGACATTTTCGTAAAAGTCCGGGTTCGGGTTCGGTGTTCGTCGCTTTCTTGGCGCTTTTGTGACGCTTTCTTGGCGCTTTTTGAAAGGCTGCAAAGCAGCCAATCAACAAGCGTCATACTACTTGCCCCAAGAGGTCATCACAGCCATGCCTACTATTGGCATGGCTGTGATTGGCCAGAGCACCATGTGACCCAGCCTCTATTTAAGCTGGAGTCACATAGCGCCGCCCGTCACTCTGCTCTGATTAGCGTAGGGAGAGGTTGCGGCTGCGACAGTAGGGCGAGATTAGGCAGATTAACTCCTCCAAAGTACTTGATTATTGATCGATCTGCAGCTGTGGATCATTGAGCTGCTGATACTCAATTGCTCACTGTTTTTAGGCTGCCCAGACCGTTTGTCAGTCACATTTTTCTGGGGTGATCGGCGGCCATTTTGTGTCTTGTGGTGCGCCAGCACAAGCTGCGACCAAGTGCATTTAACCCTCAATGGTGTGGTTGTTTTTTGGCTAAAGCCTACATCAGGGTGAAGCTGTCACACCAAGTGCATTTAACCAGCAATAGTCTGTTTATTTTTTGGCCATATACTACATCAGGGGCAAGCTGCGCCCGTCACCAAGTGCATTTAACCCTCAATGGTGTGGTTGTTTTTTGGCTAAAGCCTACATCAGGGTGAAGCTGTCACACCAAGTGCATTTAACCAGCAATAGTCTGTTTATTTTTTGGCCATATACTACATCAGGGGCAAGCTGCTCCCGTCACCAAGTGCATTTAACCCTCAGTAGTGTGGTTGGTCAAGCTATCACACCAAGTGCATTTAACCAGCAATAGTCTGTTCATTTTTTGGCCATATACTAAATCAGGGGCAAGCTGCGCCCGGCACCAAGTGCATTTAACCAGCAATAGTCTGTTCATTTTTTGGCCATATACTACATCAGGGGCAAGCTGCGCCCGTCACCAAGTGCATTTAACCCTCAGTAGTGTGGTTGGTCAAGCTATCACACCAAGTGCATTTAACCAGCAATAGTCTGTTCATTTTTTGGCCATATACTAAATCAGGGGCAAGCTGCGCCCGTCACCAAGTGCATTTAACCAGCAATAGTCTGTTCATTTTTTGGCCATATACTACATCAGGGGCAAGCTGCGCCCGTCACCAAGTGCATTTAACCCTCAGTAGTGTGGTTGGTCAAGCTGTGACACCAAGTGCATTTAACCAGCAATAGTCTGTTCATTTTTTGGCCATATACTACATCAGGGGCAAGCTGCGCCCGTCACCAAGTGCATTTAACCCTCAGTAGTGTGGTTGGTCAAGCTATCACACCAAGTGCATTTAACCAGCAATAGTCTGTTCATTTTTTGGCCATATACTAAATCAGGGGCAAGCTGCGCCCGTCACCAAGTGCATTTAACCAGCAATAGTCTGTTCATTTTTTGGCCATATTCTACATCAGGGGCAAGCTGCGCCCGTCACCAAGTGCATTTAACCCTCAGTAGTGTGGTTGGTCAAGCTGTGACACCAAGTGCATTTAACCAGCAATAGTCTGTTCATTTTTTGGCCATATACTACATCAGGGGCAAGCTGTGCCCGTCACCAAGTGCATTTAACCCTCAGTAGTGTGGTTGGTCAAGCTATCACACCAAGTGCATTTAACCAGCAATAGTCTGTTCATTTTTTGGCCATATACTAAATCAGGGGCAAGCTGCGCCCGTCACCAAGTGCATTTAACCAGCAATAGTCTGTTCATTTTTTGCCCATATACTACATAAGGGGCAAGCTGCGCCCGTCACCAAGTGCATTTAACCCTCAGTAGTGTGGTTGGTCAAGCTGTGACACCAAGTGCATTTAACCAGCAATAGTCTGTTCATTTTTTGGCCATATACTACATCAGGTGCAAGCTGCGCCCGTCACCAAGTGCATTTAACCAGCAATAGTGTGGTTATTTTTTGGCCATATCCCAGTCTAATTCTGTCACTAAATCCATACCGGTCACCCAGCGCCTAAATACTAGGCTTCAAATTTATATCCCGCTAAATCTCTCATTACCGCTGTACTGTTGTGGCTGGGCAAGTTATTTAGTGTCCGTCAAAGCACATTTTTTGTTCAGGGTTGAAATACAATTCCCAATTTAGCAATTTCATAATTTAGTGGTTTCTGCTATATCAGAGCTATTTGAAATCTATCCCTAAAAGGGTATATAATATTCAAGGTGCACATAGGGTCATTCAGAATAACTTCACACACACGCTACTGTGCATTTCCAAGTCCAATTCTGTTAGTAAATCCATACCGGTCACCCAGCGCCTAAATACTAGGCCTCAAATTTATATCCCGCTAAATCTCTCGTTACCGCTGTCCTGTTGTGGCTGGGAAATTTATTTAGTGTCTGTCAAAGCACATTTTTTGTTCTGGGTTGAAATACAATTCCCAATTTAGCAATTTCATAATTTAGTGGTTTCTGCTATATCAGAGCTATTTGAAATCTATCCCTAAAAGGGTATATAATATTCAAGGTGCACATAGGGTCATTCAGAATAACTTCACACACACGCTACTGTGCATTTCCAAGTCTAATTCTGTTAGTAAATCCATACCGGTCACCCAGCGCCTAAATACTAGGCCTCAAATTTATATCCCGCTAAATCTCTCGTTACCGCTGTCCTGTTGTGGCTGGGAAAGTTATTTAGTGTCTGTCAAAGCACATTTTTTGTTCTGGGTTGAAATACAATTCCCAATTTAGCAATTTCATAATTTAGTGGTTCCTGCTATATCAGAGCTATTTGAAATCTATCCCTAAAAGGGTATATAATATTCAAGGTGCACATAGGGTCATTCAGAATAACTTCACACACACGCTACTGTGCATTTCCAAGTCCAATTCTGTTAGTAAATCCATACCGGTCACCCAGCGCCTAAATACTAGGCCTCAAATTTATATCCCGCTGAATCTGAATACAATACATTGGGCCAAATAATATTTTTGTTGTTGTGGTGAACCATGACAATGAGGAAAACATCTAGTAAGGGACGCGGACGTGGACATGGTCGTGGTGATGTTAGTGGACCCTCTGGTGCTGGGAGAGGACGTGGCCGTTCTGCCACATCCACACGTCCTAGTGTACCAACTACCTCAGGTCCCAGTAGCCGCCAGAATTTACAGCGATATATGGTGGGGCCCAATGCCGTTCTAAGGATGGTAAGGCCTGAGCAGGTACAGGCATTAGTCAATTGGGTGGCCGACAGTGGATCCAGCACGTTCACATTATCTCCCACCCAGTCTTCTGCAGAAAGCGCACAGATGGCGCATGAAAACCAACCCCATCAGTCTGTCACATCACCCCCATGCATACCAGGGAAACTGTCTCAGCCTCAAGTTATGCAGCAGTCTCTTATGCTGTTTGAAGACTCCGCTGGCAGGGTTTCCCAAGGGCATCCACCTAGCCCTTCCCCAGCGGTGAAAGACATAGAATGCACTGACGCACAACCACTTATGTTTCCTGATGATGAGGACATGGGAATACCACCTCAGCATGTCTCTGATGATGACGAAACACAGGTGCCAACTGCTGCGTCTTTCTGCAGTGTGCAGACTGAACAGGAGGTCAGGGATCAAGACTGGGTGGAAGACGATGCAGGGGACGATGAGGTCCTAGACCCCACATGGAATGAAGGTCGCCCACTGACTTTCACAGTTCGGAGGAAGAGGCAGTGGTGAGACCGAGCCAACAGCGTAGCAAAAGAGGGAGCAGTGGGCAAAAGCAGAACACCCGCCGCCAAGAGACTCCGCCTGCTACTGACCGCCGCCATCTGGGACCGAGCACCCCAAAGGCAGCTTCAAGGAGTTCCCTGGCATGGCACTTCTTCAAACAATGTGCTGACGACAAGACCCGAGTGGTTTGCACGCTGTGCCATCAGAGCCTGAAGCGAGGCATTAACGTTCTGAACCTGAGCACAACCTGCATGACCAGGCACCTGCATGCAAAGCATGAACTGCAGTGGAGTAAACACCTTAAAACCAAGGAAGTCACTCAGGCTCCCCCTGCTACCTCTTCTGCTGCTGCCGCCTCGGCCTCTTCTGCTGCTGCCGCCTCGGCCTCTTCCTCCGCCTCTGGAGGAACGTTGGCACCTGCCGCCCAGCAAACAGGGGATGTACCACCAACACCACCTCCGTCACCAAGCGTCTCAACCATGTCACACGCCAGCGTTCGGCTCTCCATCTCACAAACATTTGAGAGAAAGCGTAAATTCCCACCTAGCCACCCTCGATCCCTGGCCCTGAATGCCAGCATTTCTAAACTACTGGCCTATGAAATGCTGTCATTTAGGCTGGTGGACACAGACAGCTTCAAACAGCTCATGTCGCTTGCTGTCCCACAGTATGTTGTTCCCAGCCGCCACTACTTCTCCAAGAGAGCCGTGCCTTCCCTGCACAACCAAGTATCCGATAAAATCAAGTGTGCACTGCGCAACGCCATCTGTAGCAAGGTCCACCTAACCACAGATACGTGGACCAGTAAGCACGGCCAGGGACGCTATATCTCCCTAACTGCACACTGGGTAAATGTAGTGGCAGCTGGGCCCCAGGCGGAGAGCTGTTTGGCGCACGTCCTTCCGCCGCCAAGGATCGCAGGGCAACATTCTTTGCCTCCTGTTGCCACTTCCTCCTTCTCGGCTTCCTTCTCCTCTTCTTCCACCTGCTCATCCAGTCAGCCACACACCTTCACCACCAACTTCAGCACAGCCCGGGGTAAACGTCAGCAGGCCATTCTGAAACTCATATGTTTGGGGGACAGGCCCCACACCGCACAGGAGTTGTGGCGGGGTATAGAACAACAGACCGACGAGTGGTTGCCGCCGGTGAGCCTCAAGCCCGGCCTGGTGGTGTGTGATAATGGGCGAAATCTCGTTGCAGCTCTGGGACTAGCCAATTTGACGCACATCCCTTGCTTGGCGCATGTGCTGAATTTGGTGGTGCAGAAGTTCATACACAACTACCCCGACATGTCAGAGCTGCTGCATAAAGTGCGGGCCGTCTGTTCGCGCTTCCGGCGTTCACATCCTGCTGCTGCTCGCCTGTCTGCGCTACAGCGTAACTTCGGCCTTCCCGCTCACCGCCTCATATGCGACGTGCCCACCAGGTGGAACTCCACCTTGCACATGCTGGACAGACTGTGCGAGCAGCAGCAGGCCATAGTGGAGTTTCAGCTGCAGCACGCACGGGTCAGTCGCACTACAGAACAGCACCACTTCACCACCAATGACTGGGCCTCCATGCGAGACCTGTGTGCCCTGTTGCGCTGTTTCGAGTACTCCACCAACATGGCCAGTGGCGATGACGCCGTTATCAGCGTTACAATACCACTTCTATGTCTCCTTGAGAAAACACTTAGGGCGATGATGGAAGAGGAGGTGGCCCAGGAGGAGGAGGAGGAGGAAGAGGGGTCATTTTTAGCACTTTCAGGCCAGTCTCTTCGAAGTGACTCAGAGGGAGGTTTTTGGCAACAGCAGAGGCCAGGTACAAATGTGGCCAGCCAGGGCCCACTACTGGAGGACGAGGAGGACGAGGATGAGGAGGAGGTGGAGGAGGATGAGGATGAAGCATGGTCACAGCGGGGTGGCACCCAACGCAGCTCGGGTCCATCACTGGTGCGTGGCTGGGGGGAAAGGCAGGACGATGACGATACGCCTCCCACAGAGGACAGCTTGTCCTTACCCCTGGGCAGCCTGGCACACATGAGCGACTACATGCTGCAGTGCCTGCGCAACGACAGCAGAGTTGCCCACATTTTAACGTGTGCGGACTACTGGGTTGCCACCCTGCTGGATCCACGCTACAAAGACAATGTGCCCACCTTACTTCCTGCACTGGAGCGTGATAGGAAGATGCGCGAGTACAAGCGCACGTTGGTAGACGCGCTACTGAGAGCATTCCCAAATGTCACAGGGGAACAAGTGGAAGCCCAAGGCCAAGGCAGAGGAGGAGCAAGAGGTCGCCAAGGCAGCTGTGTCAATGCCAGCTCCTTTGAGGGCAGGGTTAGCATGGCAGAGATGTGGAAAACTTTTGTCAACACGCCACAGCTAACTGCACCACCACCTGATACGCAACGTGTTAGCAGGAGGCAACATTTCACTAACATGGTGGAACAGTACATGTGCACACCCCTCCACGTACTGACTGATGGTTCGGCCCCATTCATTTTCTGGGTCTCTAAATTGTCCACGTGGCCAGAGCTAGCCTTTTATGCCTTGGAGGTGCTGGCCTGCCCGGCGGCCAGCGTTTTGTCTGAACGTGTATTCAGCACGGCAGGGGGCGTCATTACAGACAAACGCAGCCGCCTGTCTACAGCCAATGTGGACAAGCTGACGTTCATAAAAATGAACCAGGCATGGATCCCACAGGATCTGTCCGTCCCTTGTCCAGATTAGACATTAACTACCTCCCCTTAACCATATATTATTGGACTCCAGGGCACTTCCTCATTCAATCCTATTTTTATTTTCATTTTACCATTATATTGCGAGGCTACCCAAAGTTGAATGAACCTCTCCTCTGTCTGGGTGCCGGGGCCTAAATATATGCCAATGGACTGTTCCAATGTTGGGTGACGTGAAGCCTGATTCTCTGCTATGACATGCAGAATGATTCTCTGCTGACATGAAGCCAGATCCTCTGTTACGGGACCTCTCTCCTCTGCCTGGGTGCTGGGCCTAAATTTATGAAAATGGACTCTTACAGTGGTGGGTGACGTGAAGCCTGATTCTCTGCTATGATATGAAGACTGATTCTCTGCTGACATGAAGCCAGATTGTCTGTTACGGGACCTCTCTCCTCTGCCTGGGTGCTGGGCCTAAATATATGCCAATGGACTGTTGCAGTGGTGGCTGACGTGAAGCCTCATTCTCTGCTATGACATGCAGACTAATTCTCTGCTGACATGAAGTCAGATCCTCTGTTACGGGACCTCTCTCCTCTGCCTGGGTGCTTGGCCTAAACTTATGAAAATGGACTGTTGCAGTGGTGGGTGACGTGAAGCCTGATTCTCTGCTATGACATGCAGACTGATTCTCTACTGACATGAAGCCAGATTCTCTGTTACGGGACCTCTCTCCTCTGCCTGGGTTCCGGGGCCTAAATATCTGAGAATGGACTGTTCCAGTGGTGGGTGACGGGAAGCCAGATTCTCTGCTATGGGACCTCTCTCCAATTGATTTTGGTTAATTTTTATTTATTTAATTTTTATTTTAATTCATTTCCCTATCCACATTTGTTTGCAGGGGATTTACCTACATGTTGCTGCCTTTTGCAGCCCTCTAGCCCTTTCCTGGGCTGTTTTACAGCCTTTTTAGTGCCGAAAAGTTCGGGTCCCCATTGACTTCAATGGGGTTCGGGTTCGGGACGAAGTTCCGATCGGGTTCGGATCCCGAACCCGAACATTTTCGGGAAGTTCGGCCGAACTTCTCGAACCCGAACATCCAGGTGTTCGCTCAACTCTACTGGAAAGCTATTCTTTTAGACCCTTGCTATCAAAGCAAAATGGGGGAATATTTTCCTTCCTCAGAAAGGGAGACAAATTACGTTATTACCAGGAAACACTGTGTACGCAGCTTGCCACAGCTTATGGCAAGCAGTCACCTGTCGCCAGCGTGTCTGAAAAGGAGGCCCCACTCTGCTCCTCACAGTCACCCCCTCCCACCCCCACAAGCAGCTGAAGTCACAGCAGTAGCTATTTCAGTCTCTTCAACATGATGGAACCGTTTTTCCAAGTGCCACGCCAGGTTGAGGCTAGTCAGCAAGCTAAAAATCTTCCACCGTAATGCCCAGATTCAGGCCTACCTATACTCTGGCCAGTCTCTGGTGCATACTCTGTTCCCTAACACCCCATGGATAGTGGAACAGCATGCTCTCTTTCTTGCCCAGCCTCCAGTGTCAGTTCCGAGAGAATGTTATGCTCTGTGGCAGGTCTGGTGACACACCAATGGACTAAGTTGTCCTCCAACAGTGTCCAAAACATCACTTTTGTCAAAATGAACCAAGCCTGGATTCTGAAGGATTTTCACACTTCTTCGGGTTAAGGCCATTGCTGGCAGTGCCCCATCTTGCCACTTTTGCTGCCTGCCTCCATCATGTCACCACTACCATCATGTCACTGCTGCCACCTTCCAACCATCATCTTCAGTAAGGCTGCTGCGTCCATCATGCCACCACCACTATCATGTGATTACTGCAACCTACTAATCATAATGTTTTGTGCAGCGGCTGCTGCTGCTGACTCTATCACGATGCTGCCTGTTTAGAATAAGTCACTTTTCCTTCGGACTATCAACACTTTGTGTCATATGGGCAGGCCTTCTGCATATTTTTTTGATGCTTGTTCCCTCAAGCCACTTTTTACAATTATTTTTTTTATCCTACAACACTGTATTTGTTTTAACATCATCTGGCAAAGATAATGGCAGGTGAATTTTTGGAAACTTTGGAATATGAAAAAGTGTAACATATGTGCTGGGGCGGTGTGTTTTTAAACTCGCTGTATGTTAACCCATCAAAAGTGCATTTACCTATAGCTATGTACGTCAGTGTCACTCAGACATCATTTACTATTGCTGTTATTGCGTTTAAGAGCTTGTGGAGGGGAAGGGGGAGGGAAAAAGAAAAAAAATCATAAAAATAAACAAAACCAAAAAATGATGTGTCCTAGTAGATTAAAGGTGTTATATGCCAGTTTCCAGGGCAATAGGAGCAACTTTGGTTCAGTCCGAATCTATTTAGTTCTGAACCAAACTTTTTTTTTAAATTTGGAGAAGGTGAACTGAATTGAATCTTAAGTGGCTCACTCATCTCCAATACAGAGCTGTAAGAACTACCTATGGCACCTCATAGGTATGCATATGGTTCTATATTGCAGAGATATTAACCTTTGAAGCACTGATCATATGGGTAAGCTCCTCTGTAAAAAGGCAACAAATAGACCATGCTTATTTTTTTAACAGGAACTATGGATTTAGACTACATGGGTCCGAAGGGGGGAAAAAAACTCCTTCCTGACTCCAAATAGTCAATGATAATAACTCCCTGAATCAACAAACCTTCTCATAAATGAAGTAACCATACATTGTAATATTAGTCTCAAGAAATGCTTCAAGTTCCTGTTTGCTGGAAGCACCATAGTCTAACTGCTCTTACAGTAAAGTATCCTTCTAAATTAGTGTGGAAATATTCTTTCCTCTAGACATAGAGGATGTCCCCTTATTACTGTCATAGTCCTGGGTTTAAGTAGATCATGGCAGAGATCTATGTATTGATGGAGCTATTAAGGAAGTTTTGTTAAAGGAAAGCAAATAGATTCATACTTTTTCTAGGAGATTTGATTGTAATCCACCAGACAATATCTACAGAGTAAGTACTTCTTAAGAGCTCCATCAGAGGCATCTTATCTAGCCACTACCCGGCTCTGTACTGACAAGGACCAATAAGTGTCTGTTTGGCTGATATATTTTGTTTTATTACAAAGCCCTCAGACATTGATTTACAAGAGTTGGTACCAGTAGTTAGCACTAGAGAGACAATTTTCTAAGGAGTAAATTGCATATCACTGAACAGGTAAGTTCAGAATGTTTCCAAAGGTTGCTTTTTTAAACTGGATACAAGCATTAGACAAACATTGATCTATGGGGCATACTGACTGCCCCCCAAAAGCAGATGGGAGATACAAAAAGTGGTCATGTTTATTTCCATCATGTATAATACTTTGCTCCTATAGGAGAAAAGGCAGGCAGTCACTTCTTCCTCCCTCCTTTTTGAAATTAACATGCAGTGTTTGCATATACAGTAATGTACAGCATATGGTGGATTTAGGAAAAACAGTTATAACATTGTATAGTAAATTTTGCCCCATCCTAATATAATTATTTTTGTTAAAATATGGGAATTACTATTCAGAAATAATAAGAATATTGTATCAGGCCCCTTTTAACCGTAACCATTTGTGTTCATTGCAAATATATATCTTTCAGGACCTACAATGAACACATTTTTATTAGGCTGAATGTACCCACATGTTGACACTCATCCCCAGAAGAGTATGGACGCAGTATGGACTTACACAATTCCCTAAACCGAATGAAATTGTCACTACCCCCAGAAAATCTGTCTGGGAGGGCAACCTTAGGTTCAGGGCAGGCCTGTTAACTACCATTGGAACCAGCCGCCCGTAAGACTGTTGCAAGGAGGTCAGCTACGTACCTCCAAATACAGTCCCTGCAGCTGTTCGACCAGTACAGCCATAGGATCCATAGCTGCACTGACCTGAACGAAATGGCGGTTTATATGGCGGTAGATAATGTCACGATCATTGTGGGGGGAGAAACTCCACACTGAACACAGGAGGGAAGGGGAACAGTAACTTGGCCTGGAAACTAGTGAAGAAACAGGTCACCTCCTAGGCAACCCTAATCCGGGCCCTAATTATCTATCAATATGAATAGATTCTGAAGGTAGGATTATTCATATGCAGTATACCTAGGCCTTTATATCCCTATTAGGCCCTGGAAAAGGTTGGGACCAGAGACAACCCATTCCTCCCCAGATGGAGGAATGGAAGTGTGGGGTCAGACTATAAAGGGTAGAAGTGATGACCACTAAGCAACAGCTGAGAAAAAGGAAGTGGTCATTAACCCTATCAACACTGAATCAAAAGAAATCAAGGAGGCTGTTAGATTCCTCCACGCTCAGCCAGTCTCCTTGATTTCCTGACATCAGTCACCTGAGGGACCGTGACAGCTCAGTTCAAATGTACATGTGATATAATTAGCTGTTATAGAGCCGAATTCATATAAGAGGTTAATACTCCAGCCTAAATTAACAGATTAATTCATGTTGGCATCTGTTGGAGGGTAACTTTCCCTCTCAAACTAGTCTAATGAACTGGAGACACAAGAGAAGAAAGTAAAACAGAAGAAACTGATTACTTTTCTTCTTAAGGATACATATTTTTTTAATAGTTTTTGATTCCTTTACTTTCAATAGAAGCACATTGATTGGTAAGGTTATATAAGGAATTGTAGTAACCTAATATTTTAGTCTGAGTGCTCACAAACCAGAGCAACAGTATTTCTAAGAGGGTAACTCATTAATTTCAAGTAAACATTTAAGACTAATTTTGAAATTTGCTTCTTGTTTTGACTTTTAAAATCTAAAATACATTATGTTCCTTGGTTTTTCATTTCTTTTAGCACTTTCAACCAAAATTAGACTGACACTGTTGATTATTTGCATTATTAAAGGTTCAATAACTTTTGCACTGTGCAACAAAATGTGTTTGAAACAGGTAAAGCATTTTTTCCTCTTATGCCATGATGTATATGATTCTACAGCTATAAATATTCATCACAACCTAACTCATGCAGAATGTTGCCTTTGGCTTGCCGTGTCTTATGTTTCATCACATCTCACGGAATAACGGCCACATTATCGTATTCAAAACAAACATGTGAGTCTAGCTTTCATGGTTAGAACAGAGACTTGCAAGACACCTTGAACCAAAGCCAGTGTCTTATGTGTAACCTTTTATCTAGTTTCATTTTAGCATATCTCAGGGCACCATGACATTTTTCTATGTTTAGAAAATGTATGATACAAGTCGCTGTCATTCTATAGTTAAAATACACTACAAACACACTTGAAATGTACTTTAAATGTTAAATTATGTATCATTCCTTGAACAAATTTAGCTGAATATCTTATATTTTTTCATTTTACAAGAGTACTGAGGGAGAAACTTAGCTGAAAATATTGCTAGTGCCCACCTACTTCAGCCCCAAAATTGCATCTTGGGGATTCATGGGGGTCATCTCACTGGCAAACCACAAGCTGCCTGTTTGCTAATGCAGATTCTCTGGCAGATCAAGAAAACTTCAGCATGACTTCTGATCATACAGACATTCTACAGTAGAGGCCTACCAAATATGGCTGTGGATCCTTAGCACCTTAAAGGGCTTCTCTGATAAGAATGACATTTTACTAAGTGTCAGAGGCCCGCCCCAACAAAGCTAAAGTTTCATACTCACCTGCTTCCTGCCACTCCAGTCTTCTTCTCTGCCTCCAGTGTCTCCATGTTCCAGTCCCTGCAGTGTTTACATTCAGCACCACAAGCAGCACATAACCACTAAAGCCAGTCTTCTGGAACAGAGAATTTGGTCCCTAGTTCTAGTGATCTGTAAAGGTCCCATTAAATGGAATGACTGAGCAGTAGATTGTCAGGAATGTACATTACATGTTAAGAATATTAATAATGAAGTTACTGAAAAGTGATATTTGTATTAATGACCAAATACTGAATTTATGTGTTTTTAGCCTAAACTGTTAGAGATCAAATTTACTCTCCAAGTCTCGACATTGCATACATTTTTTAAGCACTAATATTTTAATTTATTACTCAAGACAAATTGGTAATTCTGTCAAAAAATATGGAAAACATAAAGAGTCATAGACTACAAACTGGAATTTCCAGTTTTTCTACAATGTTTTCCTAATAAATGAATTTATCTCTTGCTGCCAGCATCTCTTTAGACATTTTGCACATTATGTAGCTTTTCTTGGCTCCTTTTCAACTTTGCTGCGATGGTACTTCTTCTGACATAGCATTTCCATGAATTGCCAGTTTGGCAAATGTATTGAACTGCCTAGATCAAGAGTTTTCTAGTCTTCCTGATAGAGATGAGCGGATTTCTCAAAAATTTTATTCGGTCAGTTTGCCAAATTTCCCAAAAAGATTTGAATCGATCTGAATTTATTTTTGGCAAATTGCATAAAAAAACTGCTATTTACTGGCTGTAGAGAGCCTGTACAGTGGTGTAGAACACTGTGCCTTGCAGTAACATGCATAGGGAGTCTGCTGTTGTAGTGAAACAATACTGTGAGTCAATATGACATGCACATGACAGGCATCGCTCTTAGAGTCACTGCTCACTTCACTTATTTGGGCAGTTTTGGTGCCAAAATTGACCAAATAACTCAAGAGTGAACTCAGGTCAATGCTAGCGTCAAGAAGAAGTGCACTCCTTTTACACCATCGTCAGCTGATTCCACATAGATGTCTACAGAACCTGTTCTATTAAACGCTTATACAAGTAAAGCCTCCCCGACAGAGTGGAGAGGGTGTCAGAAGTAAGTTTGTGTTGATATCACTGATTATTTTGCTCATCCTCAGATCCGTCAGATCAATAACCCCCAAAAAACGGATCCTGTCTGTTGAGAATCCTCCTTTTCTTGGTCAGCATTTTGTCAGTAATCCATCAGTATTGCTAAAGCCCTAAAAAATAGGAGTGGATCGAAAACAGAGATGACACGGGAATAGAATATTTGCATGTCTTCTGTGTTTTGTAGCCACTCTTGCTTTTGGCTACCATATCATAAGCCAATTCTGATGGAACCATACAGGCCTTACAGCTGCTACATAAACAGGATCCATTGGGCATCTCATTTTTCCTTCCTTCTGACAGATCAGAAGAAGGGTCAAATAAATGATGATGTCAACAAGGCCAAAAAAGCAATCATGAAGTGGGGATGGTGGGAACAGCAGGATAAGTCCACAGAGTGGCCCAATGACATAGTGGTGAGGTAGAAGCAGCATGAGGAGACCACAGAGTGGCCCTGTGACATAGTGGTGATGTGGCAGCAGCATGAGGAGACTACATAGTATTGATGTGGCAGCATAATGAGGGGACCACAGAGTGGTGAAGTGGCAGCAGCATGAGGATACCACAGAGTGGTGATGTTTCAATAGCATGAGGAGACCACAAAGTGGCCCAGAGACATAGTGGTGATGTGGCAGCAGCATGAGGAGACAACAGAGTGGTGATGCGGCAGCAGCATGACTTCACCACAGAGTGGTGAAGTGGCAACAGCATGAGGCGACCACAGAGTGGCTCATATACATAGTGTTGAGGTGGCACCAGCATGAGGAGACCTCAGAGTAGTGATGTGGCAGCAGCATGACTTCAACAGCATGAAGAGACCACAGAGTGGCCCAGGGACATAGTGGTGATGTGGCATCAGCATCAGGAGACCACAGAGTGGCCCAGAGACATAGTGTTGAGGTGGCAGAAGCATGAGGGGACCACAGAGTGGTGAGGTAGTGTCATGGAACCATGAACCAGACGTACAACAAGAGATAAGTGGAAAATAAGAAGGTTTTATTGAAGAGCAAGCCGTAGCAAAGTCCGAACGGATGGCTAAACCGAAGCAGGGTCTTGCGGAGACAGAGGTCAGGAACCAGAAGGGTAGTCAGACGAAGCCAGGAACAGGAACCAACGGGGTAGTCAGACGAAGCCGGAATCAGGAACCAACGGGGTAGTCAGACGAAGCCGGAATCAGGAACCAACGGGGTAGTCAGACGAGGCCAGGATCAGGAACCAGAAGCAGCAGCAGTCTTGGAAGCATGTGAACACAGGAGGACCAAGCAAGGAACTGAAGCCACAGACCTCCTATATATATGAGCTAGGCATCCAGCTCCTCCCAGTGGGAAGGAGGAGCCGCAGGGTGGGAGGCTACAAGAAAACCCAGAAACCAAGATGGCCGCCAGCACATGTCAAACGAAGGGAACAGCAAGGAGGTAAGACCATGACAGGTAGCAGCAGTATCAGGAAACCACAGAGTGGCCCAGTGACAGAGTGGGTAGGTGGGGGGAAATATCTGTACCAGCTGAAGATGGTGGCTGACAGTAGGAGCACCTGGAAGCAGGTGTGGCATCAAATGGGTGGTAGATTCTGAATAGTAGCCAAAACAGGTAGCCAAAAGAAATAGGTCTCTTTTGTCAAAGTGTTGTTGTGGCACCATGGATAATCTAGTTTTATGTATCAGGCATTGGTGTGTGAAAATCCTAGATGATCCACGCCTGATTCATTTTCACAAAGTTCAGTTTCTCTACATTTTGGGTGGACAAGCAAATTCTCCTTGGGGTAACTGTGGCCTCTGCAGCATTAAACACTTGCTCTGATGCCACACTGCTGGCCGGGCAGGAAAACTTGTCCAGGGCAAACTCGGCCAGTTGCGGCCACAAAATGAGTTTGGCTGCCCAGTAGTCCAGCGGATCTTTGATGTGAGGTGGCATGGTGCACTCCTAGTATGCCACAACCTGCTGGTTCGGGTTCTGCTCTATGTCTAGCTGCTGCTGCTGGTGAGTAGTTTCTTCAGTAGGCAGCTAAAGAAAACTGCTCATCAGCGACTCTAGACTTAAGTTACTGCTGATAGAGCTGGTATTGTTCCTGCAACCCCACCCACCCCCAGCAGCCATGGCAGTGGAACGTGAGCGCAGAGGGCCCCCCGTTCAGATCTACGTGAGGATGGGAAATGGCGCACATAGGCAGCGGCCAACTGACTTCATAGGATGTCTCGATAGTAGTTCAGTTTGTCCTCCCTCTCAGCGGTAGTGTTGAGCGTGAATATTCGAAAAGCACCTTGAATTTCGCAACTTCGAGAATTCAAGAATATTTCGAATATAGTGCTATATATTCGTTTTTCAAAAATTCATCATTTTTTTTCCATCTGAAAACATGATTCCTCCCTGCTTCTTGCTTGTGGGACAATGAGTCATTGGTCCACAATCAACTTAAGCAGGGAGGAATTATGACTTCAGAAGGGAAAAAAAATTATGAATATTCTAAAAACTGAATATATAGCACTGTATTCAATATATATTTCTCCACTACAAAAAAATATATATATAATAATAAGAATTCACCGCAGAAAGGGTGACGGGACGTTCATATATATTCCTTTTCTACACTTTTTCTAAATGGCTGTAGTACAATGTAACTTTACCGCTGAACAGCAATTAAGACATATATATAACCAAACTCAGAAATCTCAGAAAAAAAGGAGTGCTAACTATGTTAAGTCGGTATATTTTCTTTTTCTACACCACGTAAATGGCTGTAGTACAATGTAACTTCACCGCTGAATGTAAATTATGACATATATTTTCTCCTTTTTTTCCTATTTCTGCACCCCAAAAAAGAAATATAACAAACAATCAGAATTCACTGCTAAATGGGTAATGGGACATACAAAAATTTTCTTTTTCTACACCATGTATATGGCTGTAGTATAATGTAACTTCACCGCCGAATGGCATATATATATATATATATATATATATATTATATTAAATTATTTATTTTTTTACAATGTCAAATCAAAGCAGAACGGTTAATGGGACTTAAGTAACTTTCCTATTATTACAGCCCGTAAATGGCTGTAGTACTATGTACAGATGTAGCAGGATTAATACAAAAACTCTTAACTCAAATTTCTTAACTCATTGTGTTATCCTGAAACATTGCTTAACGCAATTGCATTTAGTCTAGATAACACGTCTCATAAAGCATGTGTGTTAACTCTACTACATCTGTAACTTCACCGCTGAAATGCACTTATGAATGAATAATTTTTTCTTATTTTTTTCTATTAATATACCCCCCACAAAAAAGATGAACAATGTAAAATCAACATAAGACGGCTAATAGGACATACATATCTATCCTATTAATACACCCCTCAAATGTCCGTAGTACAATGTAACTTCACAGCTGAGCAGCAATTATAAAATATATTTTCCCCTTTTTTTTTTTCTAATAATAAATCCCCCCCCCCCCAAAAAAAAAAGTAAAACAAAGTAAAATCAACACAGAAAGGCTAATAGGAAGTACATATCTTTCCTATTAATACACCCGTAAATGGCTGTATTACAGAACTTGCATCCCAATTACAAGCAAGGTTTGCTGGAATTAGTGATGTATCATATAGTGCAAACAACCTAAAAGCAATTTGGATCCCCAATAAGTGCAGCAAGGTGTACAATAATCACTCCAATTGCACACTGTTGTCATGCCCTGCTCAGGTTATGTGCGGAGGTCTGCCAGGTTAGCAGCATGTGTGTAGTTTTTTGTTTGTTTTGGGTTTGGAGTTGAGCTGTATCCGCCTCCCTTCAGGTGCACTGGGTGGGGTAATTTGTGTGAGTTTAAATTACGCGCCTTCCCAGTGTCCTGTGTGGGTTATATCTTGCTCTGTGGAAAGGTGGATTTGCTGTTTCTGCTCTGCTACAAGATAAGTTGGTTTTGGTTTCCTTTTTGTGTTCTGTCTAGGCTGTTAGAGAGACACCTGCCTCCTCCTGAAACTGAGGAAGTAGGATGTCTCTTTCCCCCTTTTTACCATCTCAGGGACTTTAGGAAATCTTCAGACTTAGGCCCGGGGGCATGTTGATTCCCACCTTTAGGGTCTGAACGTGGGCAGAGAAGTCCAGGTAATGCTGGTAGGGTATTGTCAGGAGGTGACCTTTATCCCCAGCTTCTGGCCTAGACGATTGTATTGAGGTTTCTGTGTGTTGTATCTTGTATCCTTCCCACCGTGACATTATAACCCGCCAATAACTAGACTGCCATTTCTCAGCTGCTTAGAGATGGAGACTATTGATGCGTTAGTTGATCGCATGCAGGGATTATTCCTAGAGGTTGCTGATCTACGTAATTCTGTCGCACAGTGTCAGAATGCTCTGGCATCAGGTGCTATAGGTGGAAGTCAAATTTATGGGGAGCCTAGAGTCGCTCTCCCTGATAGATTTTCAGGGGTGTGGATGACTTTATCCGTTTTAGAGAATCATGCAAATTGTATTTTCGGCTGCGGACGTCTTCATCTAGGGATGAGAGTCAGAGAGTAGGAATAATCATATCCCTGCTTAAAGGGGACGCGGTGTCCTGGGCCTTTTCTCTGCCGACCAGTTCTCTGGCCCTCTGGTCGGTGGATGAATTTTTGAAAGCCTTGGGATTAATTTATAATGACCCAGATCGGGTCTCGATGGCGGAATATAAGTTGCATAATTTATTACAAGGAGAACAAGCTGCAGAGGCGTACTGCGTTGAGTTTATTAGATGGGCTACGGAATCTGAGTGAAATGACCCTGCGCTATGTAGTCAGTTTTGTCAGGGGTTGTCTGAGAGATTTTTATGAGTATCCGGATACGTTGGAGAATGCTATGTCTTTAGCAGTACGGTTAGATAGACGCATTAGAGAGAGGTGTAAGGTTCTCTCCGCGCGAGGGATCCCTTCTGGGAGTGGTTTTGTCAGTTCCACAGAGTAATATGACATGTAATTCTGGGGTAGGGGAGGAACCCATGCAGCTGGGTCAGGTGTCTATCCGTTCTGGTAATAGGAACTTTAGAAGGTTGCATAAGCTATGTTATTACTGTGGAGAGAGTGGTCATTTTGTTTATGCTTGTCCTTTTGTTAAACCGCAAGTTGATGATAAAGAACCGCAAAGAGGTTTAAATACAGAAAAAAAAAAAACATCTCTGACTCTTGGTAGTGCGAATGGGGTGTTGGAGCAAGCATATATGCAATCTGGGGGATTCAGCCAGCACAACCCTGTATGCAGGTGCACATTGCTATGGCAAAATACACATACAAACGCAAAAACACAAATGCAATCGCACTCTGCAACCAGCACTCTGCCCTGCCTCTATGCTGGATGTTGAATGAGGCATTGGTGTACATGGTGGCGCTAGACTCAGTAAAATAAAATTTGGAAGTATTCATTGACTGTGGTGCTGGAGTAAACCTTATTGATTTTCTTTTTCTTCAAAATCTGGGCTTAAGGCCTTGCACTTTAGAAAGAGAGATTCCGGTGTTCGCAGTTTATTCTTCCCCTCTTTCTCAAAGGAGTCTCACTCATATTGCTCATGGTATTCAGTTTAGGCCTCATGCACACGACAGTATTTTTTCACGGTCCGCAAAAACGGGGTCCGTAGGTCCGTGATCCGTGACCGTTTTCCCGTCCGTGGGTCTTCCTTGGTGTCCGCCTGGCCCTGCGGAGCCAAACGGATCCGTCCTGAATTACAAATCAAGTCAATGGGGACGGATCCGTTTGACGTTGACACAATATGGTGCCATTTCAAACGGATCCGTCCCGATTGACTTTCAATGTAAAGTCTGGAGTCCCTTTTATACCATCTGATCGGAGTTTTCTCCAATCCGATGGTATATTTTAACTTGAAGCGTCCCCATCACCATGGGAACGCCTCTATGTTAGAATATACTGTTGGATATGAGTCAGTTCGTGAAAACTCATTTCCGACAGTATATTCTAACACAGAGGCGTTCCCATGGTGATGGGGACGCTTCTAGTTAGAATATACTACAAACTGTGTACATGACTGCCCCCTGCTGCCTGGCAGCACCCGATCTCTTACAGGGGGCCGTGATCAGCACAATTAACCCCTCAGGTGTCGCACCTGAAGGGGTTAATTGTACTATCATATCCCCCTGTAAGAGATCAGGGCTGCCAGGCAGCAGGGGGCAGACCCCTCCCCCCTCCCCAGTTTGAATATCATTGGTGGCCCGTGTGCCCCCCCTCCCTCTATTGTAATAATTCGTTGGTGGCACAGTGTGCGCCCCCCCGCCCCCCCCCTTCCTCCCTGTATTGTAATAATTATTCGTTGGTGGCACAGTGTGCGCCCCCCATCGGCCCCCCCTCCTCCCTGTATTGTAATAATTATTTGTTGGTGGCACAGTGTGCGCCCCCCATCGCCCCCCCCCCTTCCTCCCTGTATTGTAATAATTATTCGTTGGTGGGACAGTGTGCGCCCCCCATCGCACCCCCCTTCCTCCCTGTATTGTAATAATTATTCGGTGGTGAAACAGTGTGCGCCCCCTCCATCAGCCCCCTCCCTCTACAGCATTAACAACATTGGTGGCCAGTGTGCGGCCTCCCATCCCCCCCCCCCATCATTGGTGGCAGCGGAGTTCCGATCGGAGTCCCAGTTTAATCGCTGGGGCTCCGATCGGTAACCATGGCAACCAGGACGCTACTGCAGCCCTGGTTGCCATGGTTATTTAGCAATAGTACAATAGTAAAAGATTCATACTTACCTGGGAGCTGCGATGTCTGTGTCCGGCCGGGAGCTCCTACTACTGGTAAGCAGCTCCCAGGTAAGTATGAATCTTTTACTATTGTACTATTGCTAAGTAACCATGGCAACCAGGGCTGCAGTAGCATCCTGATTGCCATGGTTACCGATCGGAGCCCCAGCGATTAAACTGGGACTCCGATCGGAACTCCGCTGCCACCAATGATGGGAGGGGGGATGGTGGGCGCACACTGTGCCACCAACGAATAATTATTACAATACAGGGAGGAAGGGGGGGCGATGGGGGGCGCACACTGTGCCACCAACGAATAATTATTACAATACAGGGAGGAAGGGGGGGGAAATGGGGGGTGCACACTGTGCCACCAACAAATTATTACAATACAGGGAGGAAGGGGGGGCGGGGGGGGGGGCGCACACTGTGCCACCAACAAATTATTACAATAGAGGGAGGGAGGCCGCACTGGCCACTAATGATATTCAAACTGGGGAGGGGGGAGGGATCTGCCCCCTGCTGCCTGGCAGCCCTGATCTCTTACAGGGGGATATGATAGTACAATTAACCCCTTCAGGTGCCACACCTGAAGGGGTTGATTGTGCTGATCACGGCCCCCTGTAAGAGATCTGGTGCTGCCAGGCAGCAGGGGGCAGTCTTGTGCACAGTTTGTAGTGTATTCTAACTAGAAGCATCCCCATCACCATGGGAACGCCTCTGTGTTAGAATATACTGTCGGATATGAGTTTTCACGAAGTGAAAACTTAGATCTGAAAAAGCTTTTATGCAGACGGATCTTTGGATCCATCTGTATGAAAGTAACCTACGGATCACGGACACGGATGCCAATCTTGTGTGCATCCGTGTTCTTTCACGGACCCATAGACTTGAATGGGTCCGTGAACCGTTGTCCGTCAAAAAAATAGGACAGGTCTTATTTTTTTTACGGACAGGATACACGGATCACGGTCTCGGCTGCAAAACTGTGCATTTTCCGATTTTTCCACGGACCCATTGAAAGTCAATGGGTCCGCGAAAAAAAAACGGAAAATGGCACAACGGCCACGGATGCACACAACGGTCGTGTGCATGAGGCCTAAGGGTGGGTGATTCGCATGTTGAGATCATGTCTTGTTTTTTCATGAAGGACTTGCCTGCTCCTATGGTCTTAGGTTTACCGTGGTTGATAAAACATAACCCTACTATAGACTGGCAGGCAAGGCAGATCATTGGTTAGAGTAAATTTTGTTTGGATAATTGTCTTAGTGCATCTATTTCAGGGGTGTCTACTACGGTTCTACCTCAGTATCTCTCAGATTTTGCTGATGTCTTTTTGGAGGGTGGGGCTCAGGAGTAGGGTTGAGCGAACCCGAACTGTTAAGTTCGGGTTCGTACCGAACTTTAGGATTTTTAGTAAAAGTTCGGGTTCGGTGTTCGGTGATTTCTCTGCGCTTTTTGAAAGGCTGCAGAGCAGCCAATCAACAAGCGTTTAACTCTTTGCCCTTAGAAGCCATCACAGTGATGCCTATTAATCATGGCTGTGATTGGCTAGTGTAGCATGTGACCCAGCCTCTATATAAGCTGGAGTCACATAGCGCTGCCCTTCACTCTGCTGTGCTTAGTGTAGGAAGAGGATGCTGCTGGTGATTTCATGGAGAGAATAGGAGAGAATCTTTGCTCCAAACATGAATCTGACTCAGCGATCTACATACATTGTGTTGTGTGGGTGCAGGGCACAATTTTTTTTATCTTGCCCTAAGCCCAGTGATCGGAAAAAAAAAAAACTTTTATAAGTCAGTCAGGTCGGCGGTGGCGGCGGCCATTTTATGCAAGCTCAGTGCACCAGCACTGCATCTGAGCTTTTGGGACATTGAAATCCAAGCTTTAAAAATAGCACAAAAAAACTGATTGTAAAAAAATTTTTGGCCACTTCACAACATCTGGTGCATTTGCAGGCTTAGTCAGTGTGCAATTTAAGCTAGAAATACAGCCATCATTTTCTGGGTTTTTAAAAAACACACTTTTTTGCCAAAAAACACTATTTTCCAGATCTGCAAGTGTTAAATTCAAGTTTAAAATATACAGCTTTCATATTCTGTTAAAAAAACAACAACACTTTTTTTGCCAATATACAACCTCTGGATTAGTGAGTGTGCAATTTAATCTAGAAATACAGCCATCATTTTCTGGGTTTTCAAAAACACACCTTTTTTTTTTGCCAAAAACTGTATTTTCCTGATCTGCAAGTGTTAAATTCAAGTTTAAAATATACAGCTTTCATATTCTGTTAAAAAAACAACAACACTTTTTTTGCCAATATACAACCTCTGGATTAGTGAGTGTGCAATTTAATCTAGAAATACAGCCATCATTTTCTGGGTTTTCAAAAACACACTTGTTTGCCAAAAAACACTATTTTCCAGATCTGCAAGTGTTAAATTCAAGTTTAATATATACAGCTTTTATATTCTGTTACCAAAAACACACTTTTTTGGCAATATACAACACATGAATTAGTCAGTGTGCAATTTAAGCTAGAAATACAGGCATAATTTTCTGGGTTTTTAAAAACACACTTTTTTTTGCCAAAAAACAGTATTTTCCTGATTTGCAAGTGTTAAATTCAAGTTTAATATATACAGCTTTCATATTCTGTTACCAATAAAACACTTTTTTGGCAAAATACAACCTCTGGATTAGTGAGTGTGCAATTTAAGCTAGAAATACAGCCATCATTTTCTTCATTTTTAAAAACACACTATTTTGCCAGATTACACTACTTTTCTGGCCTTGCAGCATCAGCACGTGTAAAATTCCAGGGTTATATAATGCTGTCAAATTCAGTTATTAAACACCCATTTAGGAAAGAAAAAAAAAATTGTTGGCAGCCTTTGCTGCAGATTTCACTGTGAGATACCACATTTACATACTGTTTTTCTATTCAGTTATTTGAAATAAAGCCATTTTGGGCACAATTCTTTGATAGCGTCCTAGTCTGGTTCAGGGCGTGGGAGATACACCCTTTAAATACAGGAATTTGATTATTTTATTAATAAAACACCTTTTTTGTGCAAAATACACAATTTTTCAGTCCTTACAGCATCAGTACGTTTAAAATTCCAGGGTTATATACTGCTGTCATATTCAGTTAATAAACACCCGTTTGGGCAAAAAAAAAAAATTGTTGGCAGCCTTTTCTGCAGATATTAATGTGGGATACATCCTTTTAATACAGGGCTTCTAATCAGGTATTTGAAATACCGCCATTCGATACACAAATCTTTATTTGAGGCCTAGTGTGGGTCAGGCCATGTGAGATACACCCTGTATATACAGGGCTTAAATTCTTCTATTAGTAAATCACCCTTTTTGGGGCAAAATGCACAATTTTTTGGGCCTTGCAGCATCAGAACGTTTGAAATTCCAGGGTTATATACTGCTGTCATAATCAGTTATTAAACAAACACACGTTTGGGGGGAAAAAAGTTTATTTTGCAGCCTTTGCTGCATATGTCATTGTGAGATACAGCCTTTACATAGTGTGGTTCTATTCAGGTATTTGAAATACTGCCATTTAGAGCACAAATCTTTAATTGAGGCCTAGTGTGAGTCAGTCCCGGGTGAGATACACCCTGTATATACAGGGCTTATATTCTTCTATTAATAAAACACCCTTTTTGGGGCAAAATACACAATTGTTGCTCCTTTACATCATCAAGACGTTTAAAATTCTCTTTTAATACTGTGGTATTTTCCAGGCGAGCCATCCCTTCCCTGCACAACCAAGTAGAGGACAAAATCAGGTGTGCACCGCGCAACGCCATCTGTGGCAAGGTGCACCTCACTACAGATACGTGGACCAGTAAGCACAGTCAGGGCCGTTATAGCTCCATAACAGCACACTGGGTAAATGCAGCGGCGGATGGGCCTGAGGCGGATAGCAGTTTGGCGCATGTCCTTCCACCAGCGAGGATTGCAGGGCGCTTCAGTTTGCCTCCTGTTGCTTCCTCCTCCTACTCTGCTTCCCCATCCTCTATCAGCTCCTCATCTGGTCGGTGTAACACCTTCACCACCAACTTCAGCACAGCCAGGGGTAAACGGCAGCAGGCAGTTTTAAAACGTATCTGTTTGGTGGACAACGGGCCTTAAACAACAAATCGATGAGTGGTTGGTGCCAATGAGGCTCAAGCCCAGCCTGATAGTGTGCGATAGTAGGCGAAATCTCGTAGCAGCTCTGGGACTAGCCAGTTTGACGCACATCCCTTGCCTGGCGCATGTGCTGAATTTGGTGGTGCAGAGATTCTTTAAAAATTACCCCAATATGTCAGAGCTGCTGCATAAAGTGTGGGCCGTCTGTACGCGCTTTCGGCATTCTCACCCTGCTGCTGCTCACCTATCAGCGCTGCAGCGTAACTTCGGCCTTCCCGCTCACCACCTCATATGCGACGTGCCCACAAGGTGGAACTCCACCTTGCACATGCTGGCCAGACTGTGCGAGCAGCAGCAGCTGATAGGGGAGTCTCAGCTGCAGCACGCACAAGTGAGTCGCTCGGCGGAACAGCACCACTTCACTATCAATGACTGGACCTCCATGCGATACCTGTGTTCCTTGTTGCGTTGTTTCGAGTACTCCACCAAAATGGCCAGTGCCGATAACGTCGTTCTCAGCGTCACTATCCCAATTCTATGCCTCCTTGAAAAAACACTGCTGGCGATGATGGAAGTGAATGTGGCACAGGAGGAGGAGGAGGAAGAGGGATCAGTTCATAGTGTTTCCGGCTAGTCATTCCCAAGTGGCTCCGAGGGTGGGTTTCTGCACCCACAAACACCAGGTACACAATTGACCAGCCAGGGCACAGTTCCGATGACGAGGTGGAGGATGAGGAGGAGGAGATGGAGGAGGAGGAGGAACCATGTTTATAGCAGGGTGGCACCCAGACCAGCTCATGGCCATCACTGGTGCATGGCTGGGGGGATACAGGGGACACAAACTACACACCTCCCACAGAGGACAGCTTTTCGTTGCCTCTGAGCAGCTTGGCACACATGATCGTAATTGATGTGCCATTCTGCAGTGTCTCCGCAACGACCGCCGAGTTGACTACATTCTAACTTGTGCTGATTACTGGGTGGCCACGCTACTGGATCCCCGTTACAAGGACAACATACCGTCCTTAATTTTGTTACTAGAGCGTGATCGTAAGATGCACGACTAAAAGCGCACGCTGGTAGACGCGCTGCTGGTGGCATTCCCACCTGACAGCTGGGGCACAGTGGAAGCACAAGGCGAAGGCAGAGGACGAGGAAGAGGTCGCCAACGCAGCTGGGGCACAGCCAGCATTTCAGAAGGCAGGGTTAACATGGCCGAAATGTGGAAAAGCTTTGTCAGCACGCCACAACAACCAGCACCACCAGCTGATATGGAACGTTTTAGCTGGAGGCAGCATTTCACCACCATGGTGGAGCAATATGTGTGCACACGCCGACACGTACTGAATGACGGGTCTGCCCCCTTCAACTTCTGGGTCTCAAAATTGGGCACATGGCCTGAGCTTGCCCTTTACGCCTTGAAGGTGCTGGCCTGCCCTGCAGCCAGTGTATTATCTGAATGTGTGTTTAGCATGGCAGGGGGCGTCATCACAGACAAGCGCAGCCGCCTGTCCACAGCCAATGTGTTGGCTACCTCGTCCTCCTCCATCACCGCTTCCACCTACACAGCTACTTCCACCGCCTCCTCAAACTCCTACTCCATATGGAACTCCACCTCATAAATCATTTTTTTTCTTTATTTGTACGTATTTTATTTTATGTCATTTCACTACTTTGTCAGTTACATTTTCGGGTTAAATTCACCAATTTTTTGGGTGTGAAGTACCACTGCTATACCTAGTAGACCGAAAAAAAATAATAATGTTAGTTACATTTTCTGGTGAAATTCACCAATTTGTGGGTGTCATGTACCACTGCTATACCTAGTAGACAGGTTAAAAATAAAAATAAATAGTCAGTTACACTTTCTGAGGAAATTAACCAGTTTTTGGTTGTGATGTACCACTGCTATACCGAGTTGCCAGGTGAAGAAAAAAATTTGGCTGTTAATTTTTTTTTTTTTTAATTCACCAATTTTTGGGTGTAATATACCCCTCCTCTACCTAGTTGACAGCTTAATACATTTCAATAATTTTTCTTTAACATTTTCTGTCATAGACCCCTGCTCTACCAAGTAGACAGGTTAATAAATTTCACAAATTTTTCTGTTACATTCTTCGGTTGACATTATACAATTTTAGACGTGAATAAACCCCTGCTCTGCATAGGTGACAGGGAATAAAATTTCTGAAATGCTTCTTTAATTGATGTTCGCCACCTCCTTTGATTCAATGCTAAAACTTAACAAGCACGTTTGCGCTTCAATAATTTGTCCCACATTTCCGCTTTACTCTTTTGGCCCACATTTGGGCTTCTGTAATTTGTTCAAAACTTTTGCCTCAATCATTTTTTCCCATAATTCCGCTTTTCTCTTCTGGCCCACATTTGGGCTTCTGTAATTTGTCCAAAATTTTCACCTGAATAATTTTTCCCATAATTCCACTTTACTTTTCTGGCCCACATTTGGGATTCTGTAATTTGTAGAAAATTTTGGCCTCAAACATTTTTCCCATAATTCCGCTTTACTCTTCTGTCCCACATTTGCAATTTAACAGCTTTTACCACATTTCTGCTCGATCCCAAAAAAAGTTTATAAATTTATCTCCCTTAAATTTGGTCTCTTTTTTACTCACGCTTCCTCTCCGGCATGGAACCCTGATTCGCCGATAACCCTGATCAACATGGTAGGCTCAGAAGAGAACATCGAAAGTTGATAAAGAAGATATCCAAATGGATGGTGAATGTCACTGGGGCACCTCTACATAGGTGACCGAAAAAAAAATAAAAAAAATTGTCAATTACATTTTCAGGTGCCATTTTTCAAATTTTGCCAGATAGAAACCCCTCTTCTGCATAGTTGACAGGGAATACAATTTTATAAATTCTTCAGTAATTAATGCACGCCACATCCTTTCATTCAATGCTTAAACTTTGCAATCCGCCAAGCGTCTGAATCCTAGACAGGCTAGATGGTCAGTGTTCTTTACTAGGTTCTATTTTGTGGTTACTTTTCGCCCAGGGGTTAAAAACGGCAAGGCAGATGCATTGTCTCGTAGTTTTCCTGAGGAATTGATTCGGAGGATCCTGCTCCGATTTTGTCTGATGGGGTGGTGGTCTCTGCTCTGTATCCCGAGTTCGAGATGGAGGTGTTGGGGGCCCAGGAGAGGGCTCTTGATTCTTGTCCCCCAGGGAGGTTGTTTGTTCCTGCTGGACTGCGATACAAGGTATTCAAGGAACATCACAATACTGTCCTTGCTGGACATCCTGGTGGCAAGTCCACCTTTGATCTTATTTCTCGGAGGTTCTGGTGGCGCAGGTAAGAGTTTTGAGGATTACGTAGCAAGTTGTGAGACCTGTGCACGGTCAAAGGTTGCTCACACTCAACCTTCTGGTTCACTTCTTCCTTTGTCTATTTCATCTCGTCCTTGGACGCACTTGTCTATGGATTTTATTACTGATCTGACGAGTTCTTCAGTAAAATAACTTTTACTGTGCTCTGCTTTCCAATTTTTTTCTACATAGCAATAAGCATACCTGCATAATGCCTATCTTTTCAACAAATATACTGAAGAGATACCTGGGATTTTTATGTTGATGGACTATCCTCAGGATAGGTCAACATCATATCTGCAGAGGTCCAACTACAGGCCCCCCTGCCAAACAGCTGTTTGAAGAGACAGTTGCGCTCACCAGTTTGCCAGTGAATGTCATGTTCTTCTCACAGCTGACCAAGCATGGTGCCATACATTAGATAGCAGCTGTGCTTGGTATTGCAGCTCAAAACCGTTCATCTGAATGGGGCTGAGCTGCTCCTAGGCCAGTGACATCAATGATCTAGGAAAAGGCCTAAGCGCTCATGGAGTGTCACAGCCTTTTTTACCAGCTTATTCTCAATGATGCTGGGAGTCGAAGGAACCCTGCTGAGCTAATATTGATGACCTATTCTGAGGATAGGCCATTAATATAAAAAAAAAACTGATAATCCCTTTAATGGTTTAGCTATTTTTCATGCAAATTTCTCTCACAAATTATTGCAAGATGTACAAAATGACATTCCTTGTACCACTACAATGACTTTGGTGCATTTTATGGCTGTTTAGTCTATTATTATTTTTGACAGAATCTCCACTTCCAGAAACATCTGTCCTAGCCAACACATATGGGTGTGACCTGATTTGGCCTGGGGTTCCATGGGACTATCTGAGGAAATTATTCTGTGCCTCTTTCCTATATATAGAGCATGCAGGTCTTTTTTATCTGCATAATTATATTGTTACGTTGCACACAAAAACATATCATAATGTCAAATAGGTGATCTGTGAATCAACCTATATGAAACAGACCTTAATTGCAAGTGATTGGTTCCATGGTTAGTTCCAAATGGGGTTGTCTTCTGATGACCCTTTTGGTTTAATTATAATGTCATGGCCTGGGCCCACCAAAATATCCTCTGCTACTCTAGTGGTCTACACAAATCACTGCAAAAAATGCACCAAAATGATAAGAGACTGACAATACTAGCTAATTCCTCAAGCCGATTATTAAAAGCTGAGAACTTTGCCAATATCTTCCAGTCAGAAACATATCGGAGCCCCTCATGCACCACGTCACGGTGTCTCAGCACGCATGGGGTCCTACCACTAAACTGCCCGTGGTGTGTGAACAGGGTCTGAACAATGCTAGAAATTACCTCACAGCCAGGCTCTCACATGCCTCCATAGTGATATCACCAATGCATTGTGAGGTAAAATAAAGCTGTGAGCCGCACCCACAACAGACCATGTGACACAGAAGCTACCAGGTGCAAAAGAATGTTACCAACAAAATAAAGTGGCACTTTCTATACACATAAAGACAAAAACTCACTGAAAAAAGTGGCCTAAACGGGTGGAAATGCTCCAAACCCAGACACTGTAGCGTGTCTTTAACTGGGGGAGCAATTCCTCCGCATGCGGTCCGCAGATAACGGCAATCCCCAGCAAAAAATGTGTACAATGGAGGATGCCGGGTTGGACTGCATGCACCACAAGGACCTCTTACACAAAATGATACATTCTGCAGATGAAAAAATATACATACAAAAAAATGCACCAAAATGATACGCAACTGACAATACTAGCTAATTCCTCAAGCTGATGTTAAAAGCTGAGAACTTTGCCAATATCTTCCAGTCAGGAACATATCAGAGCCCCTCATGCACCACATCACGGTGTCTCAGCACGCATTGGGTCCCATTACTAAACTGACCGTGGTGTGTGAACAGGGTCTGAACAGAGCTAGAAATCAAATCACAGCCAGGCTCTCACATGCCTCCATTGCCGTTATCTGCGGACCGCATGCGGAGGAATTGCTCCCCCGGTTATAGACACGCGACAGTGTCTGGGTTTGGAGCATTTCCACCTGTTTAGGCCACTTTTTTCAGTGAGTTTTTGTCTTTATGTGTATGGAATGTGCTACTTTATTTTGTTGGTAATATTATTTTGCACCTGGTAGCTTCTATGTCACATGGTCTGTTGTGGGTGCGTCTTTTTTTTTACTCTAGTGGTCTAGTCTGATCCTGTAGGTCACATACTTTGCCCGTGCACTCTATATCAAATTGAGACTCAACATCAATATGTTAATAATGACTAAAAATGTCTCAAAAAACTATATTGGGAAACAATAACTCTATTATTCCCACAGAACATAGTTATTGAATTTTTCTCCTAGAGTAAACGATTTTTGATATTTTACCCTGGATGGCTTTTGATTTCAATTTCAGTTAGCTATTAAGAAAAAAATAAATTACTTATACTAATTATTTAGACTTCACTGGTTTAGAAAAATTTGATTTGACATATTTTCTTTATATTTTATCTTTTATCTTCAGCAGTAACGAATAAAGAACATTTGTCTTTGATTAAATGCATTAAACTCTTGCCAAGTGTTCATTGCAATTTTCTGTCCTTGACATTGAAAGATAATACCAATATAGAAAATAAAGGGATTAGATAGTTCACTTGAATGCAAATGCCTGGTTGCATTAAAAAGGCTTCAAGTCTGTGTTTATTATGCTTAACATTCTAGGAGCAAAGCATAATAAATGATTGTAAAACGGCAATGTCCATATACTTCTTCAGATATGTGCCTAGTAACAGACACACAGAAGATGGCTAAGAAGAAGTGGGGGCAAGTCAAAGCTAGCTGAGCTCCTGGGCCTGATAAAAGAACTGCTTGTACACTGTTTCTGAAGATAACATGAGCTTCCTGCTTTTCTGTAAATGTGATCTCTCCCTCCTTATCTGTGAACTCTGGAGCTGAAAATAATCATAGTGAGAAGTAAGAGAAAGGACGGCAAAGCAGTGCTGGCAGATTCCACAGAAGAGACACCATCTGCTTGTGAGAAAAATGCATCTAGCTGTGCAGCTAAAGTGGGGAATAATGAGGCTGAAAAAAATGTTAGTCCAAAAAATATTTTTTCATAGCTATGTACGAAAAGGCACAACTATTTTATTTATTTTTTAATCTCAGGTACAGTATGCTTTAAAAGGTTTTTCCAAGATAGTTCTATTAATAACCTATCCTCTGGATAGGTTATCAGTATCTGATCGGTGAGATCCGATACCTGGGACTCCCACCAATTAACTGTTTGACAAAGCATTTGCACTTGCAGTAGCTCCTCAACCTTCTCTCTGCTCACCTAGCACAGCACCATCCATTTAATAGCGGATGTGCTTGGTATCACAGCTTAGTCCTATTCACTTCAATAAGGCTGAACTGCACTTTGGCCATGTGACCAATGAACTTGACATCACATTGCCTAGGGAAAGCTGCGAGAAGGCTGTGATGCTTCTGCGAGCGCTTGTGCCTTCTCAAGCAACTGATCAGCAGGGGTCCCAGGTGTTGGACCCCCACTGATCAGATACTGATGACCTATCCAGAGGATAGGTAGGTTATCTAAAAATATCTTAAAAAGCCCCTTTAATGACACGGCCCCATTATACAAAGACAGTTTTTGGGGGGACACATTGTACTTTAGGATAGTTGTCAATTTTGACCAATACATTTTAGATTTTTTTTTAATAAAACAATCTGAAATGTATAAAAAACATTAAGAAATTTGCAGATTTAAAAATTTCTATTTCTCTGGGAGTGGCCACTTTTCTTGCTAATGTTGACCAATGGTTATGTAAGATGACGATTTGGCACTTACTAACTTAGCTTTTGGTGATATTCTATGTCATTTGTTATGTTTCATAAACCATGTATCTATGTTGGGTAAATGGTAGTGTTGAACACGAATATTCTAATCAGGAATTTTTATTGTGAATATCTGCATTTCAAGAATTTGTGAAAATCTAGAATATAGTGCTATATATTCGTAATCCCGAATATTCTCTTTTTTTTTTTTCATCAGTACTACTGCTTCTTGCTTTTGGGCCAATGAGAAGGCTGCACTATGTTTGTCAGAGCTTAGCAACATCCCCAGCAACCAATAGGAAAGTTGCCTACCCCTTTACTTTATAGGAAACTCCCCAGCAGCCATTATTCTGCTTTTTTTTGCAGTTCTGAGAGAGAGAGCAGTGTCATTGCTGTGCTCTGTGCTTTCATCTGGATCTTATTCCTTATCCAATTACATTTGATAGTTAGTTAGTTAGTTAGTTAGTTAGCTCATATATATATTACAGATAGCTAGTGGGAGATAGTCAGTGTAGGTTAGATAGTCACAGTGTCGGACTGGGGTACCTAGGGACCACCAGTAAAACAAAATTTGGGGGCCCACCATACGGATACATTCAAATATAATAAATATTCTAACAAGTTTTTTATATGAACATAGGCTGGTTGAGGTGCTGTACATTGAATATATGTATGTAGTGTACTAAATCTAATTTGGTATGTGCCACTTGTGCAGGGGGTGGGAGACTAGGGGCCCACCGGGGGATTCCCCTTTACCCCTGTGGGCCATTATGAGCCTGGATAGTCATATAGTGTAGCTGATCAGTAATACAGTGCTGCCTATAAGTATTCATACCCCTGGCAAATTTTGACTTAAAGTTACTTTTAATCAACCAGCAAGTAATTTTTAGATGGGAAATTCCATAGGTGTCTCCCAAAAGATAATAAGACTATGTACAAGAGTAGGGTTGAGCGAACCCAAACTGTAAAGTTTGTGTTCGTACCGAACTTTAGGATTTTTGGACCCCGGACCTGAACCCGAACATTTCAGTAAAAGTTTGGGTCCAGCTTCTGTGTTTGGCGCTTTCTTGACGCTTTTTGAAAGGCTGCAGAGCAGCCAATCAACAAGCGGTTAACTGCCTGACCTTAGAAGCCATCACAGCCATGCCTACTAATGGCATGGCTGTGATTGGCTAGTGTAGCATGTGACCCAGCCTCTATATAAGCTGGAGTCACTTAGTGCTGCACGTCACTCTACTGTGCTTAGTGTAGGGAGAGGATGTTGCTGGTGATTTCAGGGAGAGAATAGGAGAGACTCTTTGCTCAAAATCTGAGTCTAACTCAGCGATCTACATACATTGTGTTTTGTGGGTGCAGGGCACAATTTTTTTATCCTGTCCTGAGACCAGTGACCGAAAAAAAATGACTTTAATTAAGTCAGTTAGGTGGGTGACGGCGGCGGCCATTTTATGGAAGCTCAGTGCACAAGCACTGCATCTGAGCTTTTGGGACATTGAAAATCCCATTTTTTTGGGCAATATGCAACATCTGGATTAGTCAGTGTGCAATTTAAGTTAGAAATACAGCGATCAATTTCTGGGGTTTTAAAAACACATTTTTTTGCCAAAAAACAGTATTTTTCTGATCTGCAAGTGTTAAATACAAGTTTAATATATACAGCTTTTATATTCTGTTACCAAAAAAACACTTTTTTGGCAATATACAACATTTGGATTAGTCAGTGGGCAATTTAAGCTGGAAGTGCAGCCATCATTTTCTGGGGTTTTAAAAATGCACTTTTTTGCCAATAACCACTATTTTCCTGCTCTGCAAGTGTTAAATTCAAGTTTAATATATACAGCTTTCTTATTCTATTACCAAAAAAAAAAAAACTTTTTGGGCAATATACAACATCTGGATTAGTGAGTGTGCAATTTAAGCTAGAAATACACCCATCATTTTCTGGGGTTTTAAAAACACAATTTTTGACAACAAACACTATATTCAGGCCTTGCAGCATTAGCACGTGTGAAACTACAGGCTTATATACTGCTGTCAAATTCAGTTGTTAAACAAACACTTGTTTGGGCAAAAAAATTTAGTTGGCAGCCTTTGATGCAGATGTCATTGGGTTAGATTCAGAGATTTGAAATACCACTATTTGGTGCACCAATCTTTAATTTCGGCCTACTGTGTGCAGGTGTGTGAGACACACCCTGTATATACAGGACTTATATTCTTTCATTAATAAAACACCCTTTTTGGGTCAAAATACACAATATTTCAGGCCTTGCAGCATAAGCACGTTTGAAATTCCTGTGTTATATACTGCTGCCATATTGAGTTATTAAACAAACACCCGATTGTGCAAAAAAAGTTTATTTGGCAGCCTTTGCTGCATATGTCATTGTGAGATACACCCTTAATACATTTGGGTTAGATTCAGAGATTTGAAATACCGCCATTTGGTGCACCAATATTTAATTCAGGCCATGTGAGATACACCCTTAGCATACAGGGATTTGATTCAGGCATTTGAAATACAGCCATTTTGGGCAAATAAATCTTTAATTCAGGCCTACAGTGGGTCAGGCCGTTTGAGATACACCCTGTATATACAGGGCTTATATTCTTTTATTAAAAAAACACCCTTTTTGGGTCAAAATACACAATATTTCAGGCCTTGCAGCATAAGCTTGTTTGAAATTCATGGGTTATATACTGCTGCAATATTGAGTTATTAAGCAAACACCCGTTTGTTCAAAAAAAGGTTATTTGGCAGCCTTTGCTACATATATCATTGTGAGATACACCCTTAATACATTTGGGTTAGATTCAGAGATTTTAAATACAGCCATTTGGTGCACCAATATTTAATTCAGGCCTACAGTGGTTGAGGCCCTAAGAGATACACCCTTTACATACAGCGGTTTGATTCAGGCATTTAAAAAAACTTCCATTTTTGGCAAATAAATCTTAAATTCAGGCCTAGTCTGGTTAAGGCCGTGTGAGATACACCATTTACATAATGTCGTTCTATTCTACTATTAATTAAACACCCATTTAGGGCAAGATCCTAAATTAAAAAAATATGAGAAGAGCGTTAAATAAGTGACGTGGCCCAGGTCGTGGTGCTGCTTGTGGAGCTTCTGTTGCAGGGAGAGGACGTGGTCGATCTGTGCCAGCTACACGCACAAATGAAACCCCTTCCTCAGGTGCGATAAGGCGACAGAACCTGCAGCGGTATTTGGTTGGGCCTAATGCGGCTCTACGAATAGTGAGGCCTGAACAAGTACAGGCGATAGTAGATTAGGTTGCTGACAGTGGATCCAGTTCCTTCACATTGTCTCCCACCCAGTCTCCTGCTGAAAGACCACAGTTGGCACCTGCAGCCGATGTCCATCAGTCTTTGATCTCAGCCCCTTGCAAATCAGCCAAGCAGTCTGAGCCCCAAGTCATGCAGCAGTCTCTTCTGCTTTTTGATAACTCTGTTAGCAGGGTTTCCCAGTGCCATCAACCTAGCCCTGCCCCAGAAGTGGAAGAGATTGAGTGCACCGATACCCAACCACTTATTTTTCAAGATGAGTACATGGGAGGACCATCGCAGCACGTCTCGGATGATGACGAAACACAGGTGCCAACTGCTGGGGCTTTCGAAAGTGTGCAGACCGACAAGGAAGGCAAGGGTGAAGACTGGGTGGAAGATGATGTGGAGGAAGAGAAGGTCCTCAACCCCACATGGAATCAAGGTCATGCGAGTGACCTATATAGTTCGGAGGAAGAGGCGGTGGTCGCACAGAGTCCCCAGCAAAGCAGAAGAGGGAGCAGGGCGCAAAAGCGGAGAGGCCGTCCTCTAGACAGTACGCCTGCTACTGCCCAACGCAGCAAGGGACCGAGCACACCAAAGCCAGCTCCAAGGAGTTCCCTGGCGTGGCAGTTCTTCAGACAATGTTCTGACGACAAGACATGAGTGATTTGCATGCTGTGCAATCAGAGCCTGAAGCGAGGCATAAACATTCTCAATCTGAGAACAACCTGCATGACCAGGCATTTAAGTGCAAAGCACGAGCTGCAGTGGAGTAGACACCTAAAAAACCAAGAAAGGTCTCTGGCTCCTCGTGCTTCCTCTTCTGCTGCAGTCTCGGCCTCTTCATCTACCTCTGGAGTGACAGTGCCACCTGCCACTCCGCAATCAGAGGAACTGCCAGCAACACCAACACCTGGGTCACCGAGCATCTCCACAATGTCCCACAGAAGCATTAAGCTCTCCATCTCCCAAATGCTGGAGAGGAAGAGTAAGTACCCCCCTACCCACCCGCGATCCCTAGCCCTGAATGCCAGCATTTCTAAATTACTGGCATTTGAAATGCTGTCATTCCATCCGGTGGAGACGGATAGTTTTAAAGGCCTTATAGCGGTGGCTGTCCCACAGTACATCGTGCCCAGCCACCACTACTTTTTCAGGCGAGCCATCCCTTCCCTGCACAACCAGGTAGGGGACAAAATCAGGTGTGCACTTCGCAACGCCATCTGAGGCAAGGTGCACCTGACTACGGATATGTGGACCAGTAAGAACGGTCAGGGTTGGTATATCTCCATTACAGCACACTGGGTAAATGCAGTGGTGGCTGGGCCTGAGGCGGATAGCATGTCCTTGCACCACCGAGGATTGCAGGGTGCTTCAGTTTGCCTCCTGTTGCTTCCTCCTCCTACTCTTCTTCCTCATCCTCTACCCAGCTCCTCATCCGGTCAGCGTAACACCTTCACCACCAACTTCAGCACAGTCAGGGGTAAACAGCAGGCAGTTTTAAAACGTATCTGTTTGGGGAACAAACTTCACACCGCGCAGAAGCTGTGGACGGGCCTTGAACAACAGACCGATGAATGGTTGGTGCCAATGAGCCTCAAGCCCAGCTTGGTAGTGTGCGATAGTAGGCGAAATCTCGTAGCAGCTCTGGGACTAGCCGGTTTGACGCACATCCCTTGCCTGGCGCATGTGCTGAATTTGGTGGTGCACAGTTTCTTTAAAAATTACTCCAATATGTCAGACCTGCTGCATAAATTGCGGGCCGTCTGTGCACGCTTTCGGCGTTCTCACCCTGCTGCTGCTCGCCTGTCAGCGCTGTAGCGTAACTTCGGCCTTTCGGCTCACCGCCTCATATGCAACGTGCCCACAAGGTAGAACTCCACCTTGCACATGCTGGCCAGACTGTTACGAGCAGCAGCAGGCGTTAGTGGAGTTTCAGCTGCAGCACGCACGAGTGAGTTGCTCGGCGGAACAGCACCACTTCACCACCAATGACTGGCCTCCATGCAAGACCTGTGTTCCTTGTTGCGCTGTTTCGAGTACTCCACCAACATGGCCAGTGCCGATAACACCGTTATCAGCGTTACTATCCCCCTTCTATGCTTCCTTGAAAAAACGCTCCTGGCGATGATGGAAGAGGATGTTGCAAATGAGGAGGAGGAGGAGGAAGAGGAATTATTTTGTAGGGTTTCCGGCCAGTCATTTCCAAGTGGCTCCGAGGGTGGGTTCCTGCACCCACAAACCCAAGGTAAACAATTGTCCAGCCAGGGCACAGTTCTGGAGGATGACGAGGTAGAGGAAGAGGAGGAGGAGATGGAGGAGGAGGAGGAACCATGTTGACAGCAGGGTGGCACCCAGACCAGCTTATGGCCATCACTGGTGCGTGGATGGGGGGATACAGAGGACACAGACTATACACCTCCCACAGAGGACAGCTTTTCTTTGCCTCTGGGCAGCCTGGCACACATGAGTGATTAGATGCTGCAAGTTTCCCACATTCTAACTTGTGCTGATTACTTGGGGGCCACGCTGCTGGATCCCCGTTACAAGGACAACGTACCGTCCTTAATTCTGTTTCTGGAGCGTGATCGTAAGATGCGCGAGTACAAGCGCACGCTGGTAGACGCGCTGCTGGTGGCATTCCCACCTGACAGCTGAGGCAGAGGAAGAGGTCGCCAATGCAGCTGGGGCACCACCAGGACCTCAGAAGGCAGGGTTAACATGGCCGAAATGTGGAAAAGCTTTGTCAGCACTCCACAACAACCAGAACCACCAGCTGATATGGAACGTCTTAGCAGGAGGCAGCGTTTCACCAACATGGTGGAGGAGTATGTGTGCACACGCCTACACGTACTGAATGATGGGTCTGCCCGCTTCAACTACTGGGTCTCCAAATTGGGAACATGGCCTGAGCTTGCCCTTTACACCTTGGAGGTGCTGGCCTGCCCTGCAGCCAGTGTATTATCTGAATGTGTTTTTAGAACGGCAGAGGGCGTCATCACAGGCAAGCAAAGCTGCCTGTCCACAGCCAATGTGGACAAGCTCACGTTCATTAAAATGAACCAGGCATGGATCCCTCAGGACTTGTCTGTACCTTGTGCAGAATAGACATGTATACCGGCACTAACAATCCATTGTCATACTGTACATAATAATTTGGATGGTCAGATCAGCAGGCTCTTGCTCCAAATGTTTTTGAGGGTCACTAGCAGGCCATAAATCATAATTTTTTATGGCTGTGTATGATGCCCTCCTTTATGTGTAGGAGTCCCACTACAAGAACAATTGTACCACAATGTGAATGAGGTTCTTCTTTATGTGATATACAGGTTGTATCGGAGTGCCTCTTCCTTGCAATTTTTGGCAGCACTTGCACTTTATATACAAGTTAATATACAGGAAAGAATGTTTACTAACAATTTTTCCTCTAAAATCGATTTTATCTTTGGTTTGGTGCATATTATTGTCAGTCTGTAAAAGTGGCGTATTACTCGGACAACATCATTCCCAGCAGCGACCTGGGAGTCCAAGATCCATCCAGACATCCTCCCCATGCTGTTCCCGAACCATTTCGGTGGTGTTTACATCAATTTCTGACCTTTTCCTATTAACCAGGCACCCCCCCCATCCTCTTCAGAGCAGGGGGTGCCTGGTTTAATGCTCTGGTTCTCCCATTGACTTCCCGTTGTGCTCGGCAAGAGCACCCGAGCACTCGAGCACTTTGGTGCTCGATCAACTCTACTAATAAGCCCTTTTTTCCCACTAATAGAAGCCAAAAAATGCTTTAGAACATACAGGGCCATCTTTAATATTGATTGGACCCTGGGCAAAAATTTACTTGGGCCCCCTGGATCCCACCATCCCACACCTTAGCAGGCAATCACGCCCTCCACCACAACATACACACAAAAAATCCACACATCTGGTAGAGTACAGTGAATGACTGTAAATACTTCCAGTTCTGAAGACTCCAGCAGCTCAGGATCAGTGCTCTGGGCAGCTGGGCTCACGCTGGAAGTGGGCACCGCTCTGCAGGAAGGAGACCAGGGCTTGGCTCACCCTAGTGTTACAGTGCACCCCAGCACCCCACAGTATGCAGTATAGCACCCTATAGTATACAGCAACCCACAGTATGCAGTATAGCACCCTATAGTATACATCAACCCACAGTATGCAGTATAGCACCCCACATTATACAGTACCCCACAGTATATAGTAGAGCAGTATAGCAGCCCACAGTATACAGAACCCCACAGTATAGAACACCTCACAGTATACAGTAGAGCAGTATAGCACCCCACAGTATACAGCCCCCCCACAGTATACAGGCCCCCACACTATACAGCATCCTACTATACAGTAGGTCAGCGCTCAATAAATACTACCTCATAAAATCCAAATAATACTGTAAAACCATACAGAAGCAGAACCAATATACAGAGTTGCAAATAATAACTTATAATATATGTTATTTTATTATGACTGTTAAGTTATCATTTTTTATGTTGTTTCAGTAAATGAATCCACATTTTTTTGTTCATTGCACAATAATTAGGAGGTTTATTCCATAATATATTAAACAAAATTATTTAGAGGCAGACTTAATTAAATGTGTTTTCCAGGCATAGAATATTGATGACCTATCCTCAAGATAGGTCATCAATACCTGATCTGTGGTGGGCCGACACCAGGCTCCGCCACCAGTCAGCTGTTTGAAGAGGCTAAAGTATTCTACTAAGCACCACAGCCTCTCTAGAGCATATTATGCACAGTGCCATTCATTGTATATTGGCTGTGCTTGATATTGCAGCCCAGGTGAATTGTTTCAATGGAACTGAGCTACAGATAAGCCATATGACCGATGAACATTATATCACTGGCCTAGATAAAGACCAATGTGCTCCCCAAAATCCCACGGCCTTTTCAGCTGATTATCAGGGGTGCCAGTCAGACCCCCACTGATCTAATCTGGTGACCTATATCCTAAGTATAGGCCATTAATATTTTACTCCTAGAAAACTCCTTTAAATGATCATGTTCATTAGAAGATATAGATAAGAGTAATGGTGGTAGTAGTAGTAGTAGTATAATATATACAGTATTCAGCGAATCAAAGAAACAGAAGTGGATTTTGATCTGAATTTCAGGGAAAATTAGATTTGTCACAAAGCCGAATTTCCTTGTGCTTTGTGGTAATGAATCAATTTTACCTGAAATGGCAGTAAAAAATAATAATAATACTCACCTCATCCCTTTGAGTGAAAAGAGGCTGCCGCGGCCATCTAGATTGAAGATCCTGTGTAAAATATTGCTTTCTGTGACATATGACGTCGCCACGCCAGCCAGCGTGATGATGTAATCACGCACTGAGCAAGATTTCACGCGGGATCTTCAATCAAGATGTCCTCGGTCGCCTCTTCGCACTCAAATGGATAAGGTGAGTAGATATTTTTTAACCGATTAACCCCAGTAAGACCAATTTTATTTTTTTATCTCAGATGCCGCGATCAGCAATGAATGCGGCATTTGAGAGGCTCAATGACAGGGGCCTGCTCAGTCTCCGTTCCCCGTCATTGTGCCCACTATTGACAAAGAATTGCGCTTTGTGACTAAATAATTTTTCACAAAGCAAATTTCTTTGTGAAATTTGGCGAAGCAGTCGAATCAAACGTCGCTCATATAAAGTATATCATTATTTTAAACATTTTTGCTACAAGATTTTTTTATACCTATCTTAAAAGGGCGAAATAGATATATCAGAACTACACTTATTGAGAGAAGATTAAGTTCACCCATGGTTTAAAAATGGCTGTATGGTTTAGATCATGTGTTAAAAGGTTGTGCCTGTGTGTGTGATTTTTCAAGCCAACATAATATTTTAAAGCTGAGTTGAAATGTGACATCTGTAAACTGTAAGAACCTCTTTCTACCACTATAAGCAATACATATGGCCAATAAATGACTTGAAATTGGAGATTGCTCAATGATGTAATCCTTTGCTTTGTGCATTTTCAGAAAATGTCTTCAATGAGCCAGGTCACTTAGCACATATATGCTGGACCAAATCATTGAAGTAAAAAAGAGATGAAAAAAATAAAAAAAATGGAGACAGCATGTCCAAAGTGATGGAATTTAATCCGGATGCAACGTTTCGTCTCAAACAGCCTTTGTCAAGCAAGTCAAGCAAATCATTAAAGTGTCTGCTTTGGTCAGCTCTGTACCTATGTTTATGATTATTTTTTGATCTGTGTTAAGACCTGTATGTGATTTCCCGTATATTTAATACAAATAAAAAACAAAACAAAATCCACAATCTTGTATTCCGGATAAAATGCTGTGTTTTCATATAACAATGATGAAAATATAGGTATCGGCAGATAATACTGGTTCTGATTTACTGTTTGATACCAAAATGAAAACTTAAAGGGAATCTGTCACCACAATCTTGGACTATTATCTGCAGTAATACATAATTAGTAATGCAGATGAGGAGTTCAGATCGCTAAATATTTTTTATTTTCCCAGAGTGTTCTGTTTTACTGCTGTCAGAACTTAAAACTACACTGAAATACACAGGCTGGACTGTTTTTCTACATTAACATAAAATGTGCACATACTGTACACATCAGTCTTTACATTGTATTTCAGTGCAGCTTTGAGTGCTGACAATATACAGACACAGTAGGAATATATAAATTATTCATCTGTCATCCTTATCTTCAATATTGCTCATGTACAACTGCAGATAATAGTCCAAGATCATGGTCCCTTTAAAAGGCAACAAAATAAATTAGGACATTGGAGCATTGGAGCAATTTATCTATAAAATGAAATACATTGCAAAAGTATGTATTTCCATCTGTGTCATATTTTTCCACTGTTTTGATGTACAGTACTGTTATCAGTTATTATTATTATTATTTTGTTATATTGTTTTTCTTTCCTTTTACCTTAAGTGACACTATATATATATATATATATATATATATATATATATATATAATTTATTGTAAAGGGTTTGTATGAGATATTTTACAATAAGTCTATGAGCAGGAAATATTATAATATAAAAACAAAACACATATACTTACTCTACTAATGTTTCCAGCTCCACTGATCCAATCTCTATCATTTCTCAACTATGTAGTCCAGAAGTAATGACATCCTAGTCATCTTCATATGACCACTGCAGCCGATCACTGGCCTAGTGCTGTTCATTACTTCCAGTCAGCAACGACTAGAAATGGCAGGGACTGGAACAGTGTCAATGGAGAGCCAGGAAAGTTGAAAGGATATTATAACTTATAATTTATAAGGGTCCCTATTCAAGGAATCATTTTACAATATATTAGATAACCCCTGGAAGAGTTAATTACACTTATAAGGATACAAAATATTTGTTTTTAGTAGTTTTGCAACTTTGATTTGCTGTAAAGATTAATTACAATATTTTATTTGCTGTATTACTTTATCAATCATAACTTTCATTACAATTGTTTTTTTTACAGTTTTTGCTTAAAGGCCAACTGTCAGCAAATTTGTACATATGAAACTGGTTGCTTTTTCACATTGCTGTGAAAAAATAAAGTGCCTGAGCTTTAGGTTACTTAGTTTCTAGTTACCAATATAGGTGTTATTTTCTGTATTACTACCTGTGTACAAAACTCCTGTCTAACAACCAACTGACTCCTTTGCCTTGATTCTCAGATACAGTATGTGTGTACACAGCTTGCCCCAACCTTGGTTGGCTATCCTGATTATGAACATTGCCTGACCTTTGGTGCATTGCACTGGTGTCTCTGACACACGTGGTTAGCTGGCACAGTGAAACCATGCCCACTGCCAGTAAAAACAGTTTTTACAAGTCTCCATCACTTCTAGGAGACTTACAGAAACACCATCATACAGCTCATTTGGCTGATTTTGTAACCCCAGACACTTTTGGCTATCACATACGATGGATATTCCGATTTTAGTCATGCTAGTTAAACTGTTCTTATAAGTCTCCATCACTTCTCGGAGACTTACAGAAACAGTATCATACAGCTTATTTGGCTGTTTTTGTTAATCCCAGGCACTTTTGGCTATTACATGATATCCATCACGATGGATATTCAGATTTTAGTCATGAATGGGAGACGTGGGAATACACTTTTTAGAGGTTCAATGTTTATATAAAGGATATGCTTGTAATTGCTTGTGGCAATTAGATTTTCCTAGAATATTTGTGTCTATTATATTTTTCCATGATAATTAATATATTTACTGTACTTTGATAGCAAAACTGAATTTTTGGTGCATTTCAAGAGAAATACTATCCAGCAAGTCTCTATAAAAGATACAAAGATAGAGGAAATGATCTCCAATGCTCTTCTTTTTCATTATTCTGTATATAACACTTTTAAACTCTATATTTTGCAAACACTTCATTTGTGTAATCACAGTCAAATTCAATTACCTGATCACATCTGAGATACAACTATATTTGATACTACAGAAAAACTCAAAACTGACCACCTTTTATAGCAGCAAGTAAATTGTAGCTTAAACTGAAAATAAAGTTACCTAAGAAAGAAGAAAAATAAGTTACTTGGTTTGTAACCAATATTTTGAAGATGTTACTCATTAACTCGTTGGCATAATGATGAACCCTATGTAACAGGAGAAAGGGTTTTTGCATTCTGAGATGATTAAAATGACTCTACATAAGCCAAACAATGGCAGCTCTACAATATAATAGCCTTCCATTAACCTATTCACAAAACATTGCATGATTGCTTGTGATTTAGAGAAAATGGATGTTAATCTAAAAAATGGCTATATAGTTTTCATATGTTGAAATTTTAAATTGATAGACTGCATTAAATACAGTAGAACAACAGGACAGAAACCAGTTGCATAAGATATGATGCTTTAACATTCCTCTACCTTAGGTATTATCATAGGCAATTTCAGGCTACTTGAAGTCATTATGGCACTTGAAGAAATGAATGCCGTAGTGTGCAGAACAACTGTCTGCATGCTGTACATCAAGTATAATTTTATGTTTCATAGAATTCACTAGCCAGAAAGAAGACTCTCCTCAGTAAAAAGACACTTGAAAGCCCATCTGAAGTTTGCAAAAAAAAGCACCTAAAGGTGAAACCAAGAACAAAGTTTTTGGCCTCAATTCTAAGAGTTGTGTCTGGAGAAAACTAGGCAATTCCCATCGCCTGCCCAAAACCATCCCTACAGTAAAGCATGGTGGTGAAAGCTGTTTAGTTGCTTTTCTGTGGCTGGGATAATGAGATTACAGAGAATTTATTAATAATAACCTTATTCAGAGTGCTCTGTACTTCAGTCTAGGCTGAAGGTTTATCTTCCAAAAAGACAATGACCCTAAGCACACAGCCAAGACAACATAGAAGTGGCTTGGGGACAACTGTGTGAATGTCCTTAAGTGGCTCAACCAGAGCTCTCACTTGAACCCGATCAAGCATCTCTGGAGAGATCTAATAATGACTGTCCACCAACGGTCCCCATCCTACCTGATTTAGCTTGAGAGAATCTGCAAATAAGAATGGCAGAATATTCCCAAATCCAGTTGCACAAATGTTGTTTCATCATACCCAAGAAGGCTGTAAATCACTCAAAACGTATCCACACTCTGGCTCTAGAATTTATTTTACTCAACTTTCAGAAAAGACAAACACATATTTTTTCAACATAACCTTACTGCTTTTCAATACATTTTGTCAATTTATTAACAAGCTTTTGTATTCCCTCATTTAAAAAATGTTTTAGGGTGAGCCGTGAGCCACAAATGCACCTCTGTCTTCACCTCTTTGTCAGACATGAGTCTTTGTTCTTGCATGGCCACCTAATCCATTGTCACTTATCTATCCAACAGGATCAGTTCAAGTGCATGCTCAATGTTGTCATCGGTCGTGGACATGGATGGGTATCCAACTCTTTCTTCATGGCTGATACTTGTGTGACCTTCCTTGAACTTCTCTATCCATTTAAAACACTTTTCATACTGTACATAGTCTTTGACAATATGGGCACCAGACACACCCTCAGAGCTGTTGAGTCTCACACTGCAGTCACAAATGAACTCATGTAACACATTCAAACCTTCATAGCAATGACTGGGGAGTGTCAAAAAATAAATTCTATAGCCAGAGTGTGGATAATTTCTGACTCACCCTATATTCTAAAATATGTAAAATTGGAACAAAAGTTGAATTTTAGGACACACTCTGTATATGAAAACTCAAATCCTGTGGTCAGGTCATTCCCACATATAGATGTCAACTTAAAACTTCAAGGAAAGCAACTAACATTATGCCCTGCCGCATACTGTGTACATTGCCTGACCAAGCTAGTTATCATAAGAACACTGTATCAATGAACATATGAAACATTCTTGATAACATGATACAATTTTTCATAATAAAACTTCTTGTTCTATGCTGCAGACTTTTAAAGGGAGCAATCTGTGGCCCTAAAATATTGCCCTATTAAATATTTGACCTAGATCAAAGTTTTTTAATTGCCTTGAAAAGCTGTGACTCTCACAGTTTTTCTCTCTCTAAAATATTTTTCCAACTCGCCTTAAATTCTAAGATTCCACAGATCTGAATTAAAAAATGTCAAATTCTAAAACTATAGGATTAAATCACTCATCTAATGTCCACTCAAAATTGCTGTGAAAAATTATCTTTTAGCGGGATGGACCATTCAAAGAAGAAGTATACTCAGCACATAGGAGAATTTAAAATGAATTCTCAAACAGGTAGATTTTGAAGACATTTCACTGTAACTATTACATTCTTATGTGTGGAAATTCATGTAAACAAACATTTAGATAAGCAGATTTATTAGGGCAGGTTTTTTGTGTCAAAATATTGTGCCTGCACTATGTTATTTAGTATCAAATTTATGACCAGCATTAATTTGGATTGTTAAATGTGTCGAAAGCTGGGATGTTGTTTTAAGAAAGAAAACACACAATGTGTAATTTGCACCACTTTTTAGATCACCTTGGGCCAGGTTTAGCTTTTGACCACAAAACTGTAACAAAAGAAGGTGAAAAGTAGGGCTACAGAAAGAATTGGTTAAACAGTTGACTTGCTGACAGTGATTTCTCATAAATAGGTTCAAATCCTGAGACACAAACTTAATACTTTGGCACAATGAGCTTGCACCAATTCTGGGTCAAATAAAGTAAGATTTTAGGTGCACATTAATATATATATATGCCCCAATGCCTTGCATGATATAATAGTTAAAATAGAAAGAAAATAGCAACTAGAGGCCTTGATATTACAAATTCAAGCCCTGATAGCTAAAGAAAACAGAAATATATATATATTTTTTTTATTTATGCTACAAGGGTCTTTCATATTTGAATTATTTTATTACTTGAAGTAGCTGTCCATCAGTATTGTTTTTTTTTTAATTATTATTGTGGCTTACATTGGGTTAAAAATAAAAAGTCCTCCTCACTCTCTCCAATCCCCTGTTGCTGAAGTTCCAGTGCTGCTCTAGTATCCACTGTTCTGTAATTGCTGGTACCAGCTCAACATAAAGGACATGCCAGATCGTGAGGATTCAGGCGCTTTCTTTTAGTTATTTTTAATCCACCGTTGGCCATATATAAAAACTTACTACTGCTGGACCAACCTTTTAAACATAATTTTTAGTCCTCCACAGTGAAATGTGAGGGAATATATGCACAAGTGTTTTACAATTATAAATGGAGCATAAGGGGCATCGGGAAATGTAAATCCAGATAGGAGGACCATAGCTAAATGTGTAAGCCGTCATCAAGCTGTTAAAAGTAAAGTTTTGCTCTGCTGCAGACTGTTTTCTTTTCTCTGCCCTGAGACAGTAAACCTCTCACCACTAGAGATTATTTCTTATTTACAAGCAATGTGATTAAATAAATGACTTCATGTTTGCTTGGGAGTATAATTGTCCTTAATTTTTCCATTGTGTTGTGGTGACATTGAGGTTTTTGGGAAATAAGTATGATAGCAAAGAATTTGCCACTTGGAATTACTTAAAAGAAGTCATCTGCTGTTCATTAGAAATCCCCTGAGCAACTAGGAGATGTACACATTCTTACAATGTCTGTGGCATCTTTTTACTAAGTTATTTATTGCCTTCTTCAAAGTTATCATCTGCCTTACAAATCTTATTGTTTGTCAATGCAAATTAAATTAAGGTAATGTTGATTAAACGCTGTAGTAAATCTCAGTATTTCATTAACTCTAGAATAAAAGAAGGGATATGTTTTAAATTATTGTGGAACTGCAGAAAGAGGTCATCTAAAATACACTGACTCAAGGAGATCTATCGATCTGTGGTGTGACTTAAAGAGAGCTGTCCATGCTCGGAAGCCATCAAACCTGAATGAACTAAAGATGTTTTGTAAAGAGGAATGGTCCAAAATACCTTCAACCAGAATCCAGACTCTCATTGGAACCTACAGGAAGCGTTTATAGGCTGTAATTTCTGCAAAAGGAGGATCTACTAAATATTGATTTCATTTCTTTTTTGTGGTGCCCAAATTTATGCACCTGCCTAATTTTGTTTAAACAATTATAGCACACTTTCTGTAAATCCAATAAACTTCATTTCACTTCTCAAATATCGCTGAATGTGTCTCCTATATGATATATTTAACTGACATTTTTTATCGTAAGAACCAACGATTTATACAGAAAAATCATGACGATTAACAAGGTTGCCCAAACTTTCGCATTCCACAGTATATTAGCTGAAGGACCCGGCTTCACTTGTGTATATTTAATCTATTTCATTTAATGTTTGTGTATGTCATTAAAAGATATCAACAGTATCCATTATAACAGTGACATCTACAGCTCCCCACCCCTTAACACTGACCCCCCCCACAGTGCCCCGTCCCTTAAAATTATTTGACCTCCACAGCAGCCCACCCCCTTAACTTTGACCTTCCCCTTTAATAGTGACTTTCACAGCATACCACCCCCTTGACAGTGACCTACACAGGGGCCCTCCCACTTAACAGTGGCCTTTACTGGATTGTGGGCATGTCCTTTTGAACAGCTTACTCTAAGACAACAGCACTGTACTGTCTGAGTGTGAGCTGCAGGGAGAAAGTCACCGTCCCTCCCACCTCTGCAGCTGACATAAGTTTATTTTTACCTTAATTTTTTAAATCCCTGTTGGCTGAGGAGTGGGTGTGGCCTAACTGAACCAGGGGCGTGTCCTTTTGAACAGTTCACTCTAAGGGTCCATTTACACGTCCATAGAATGGGTCTGCATTCATTCCACAATTATGCGGAACAGGGCACCTTACTGGCTCATTTGCATATCAAATAAACTGGATTTTCAGAGGATAAAAACATGTATTGCTGGAAAAAAGGTACTAAGTGCTATTAGGCCATGGATTTACTTCATAGCGATTATCATGGTGACAGATTTCCTTTAAAGCTCATCTACAACAGTGAAGTAAAACTGTATGTGGAGGCTGAAGGACCTGAGAGCTTCTATTGGCTGATAAGGGTCATGTGACCAAGTTTCTATTGGCTAATGCATTTTTGGCGAATATATCGGGAATTGTACCTCCTAGAGAGCTGAGACCTGGTATAAAACCTCCCCGGACACCTGATGTACCTGTGTGCCAAATTGTGTGATTGTAAATGCGACGGTGCGGATTCCTTTAGCGGACATACACAAACATAAACTTAGCTTTATATAATAAATAAATAAATATATATATATATATATATATATATATATATACATAATATCCAAAGGATGAGGCAGCACTCCAGATAAAGTGAAGAAATGGTGGATCTTTTATTCCCCTCTGCAACGTTTCAACCGTCTCAATGCGGTCTTTCTCGAGCATTGAGACGGTTGAAACGTTGCAGAGGGGAATAAAAGATGCACCATTTTTTCACTTTATCTGGAGTGCTGCCTCATCCTTTGGATATTATACTTACTTATAGCCGTCTGAGCCTGCGGCTGAGAGGACCTGCACCTGTATCTCTGGTCTTGTGCTGCTGTGATTCTTTTTTGGTTTATATATATATATATATATATATATATATATATATATATCTTTGTCCTATGAACAGAAAAATTTGACTTAATTATTGTGGTATAATGCATTTTGTAGGTTTCAAGACATTAATATCCTTGCCCCATATATTTTGTTAAGTCATGGGTGGGCCTTTATGCCATATGCTATGCCATTACATCACAGGCAAGTGGGCCTTAATATGACATGCTGTACTATTAAGGCACCATGATGGCCGTGACTGAGGAACTGAGCCAATGCCATCTGTAGCACCTGGCAATGTGAGAGTTGGGTGCCAATACACTGTTATGGGCGTGAGAGGCCTAATTAAAACCTGCCATTTTTTACACCCATTAGACTCTGACATTAAAGATGGCCTTGTGGTTTGCCCGGCGGTCGTTTTGTGGAGAACTTTGTTGATCGTGATTCAACGAACATGTGAACATATGGCAATGTCTGCCGGTGACAAATTATTTTGCATTGTGCCGAACTTTGACCCATGACACATCCAGCAGGTGGAACAGGACAACCATTTGAGACATTTCAGCACATGGACGCAACCCCTACCTATAAATAAACACGATCTGAACACCATTTTACATTCAGTCTTTTGCCAGTGTAGGGAGAGGTTGCTGTGTGGAGCAAGGACAGACTGTTAGGGACACCAAACGCTAGTTAAAAGGGCCACAAAACTCCTTTTAAGGACTGATATAGGTGTGCTATCGATAGGTGTGACATACTGAACTGGTGTGATATAACAATTGCCCCCAAAAAAACTGTTTGAGGCAGGGGTGTGATATACCTATAATATAATTTCTATATACTGCATTTGTATTGTGTAGCAGTTGTGTTTGGTTCTGCAGAGATACCGCAGCTATACAAAGGGACAAACGCTATTGGAGCAACTAATTGCGACTGGTGTGATATAGCAGTTGCCTCCCCAAAAAACTGATTGAGGCAGGGGTGTGATATACCAATAATATAATTTATATATAGTGCATTTGTATTGTGCAGCAGCTGTGTGCGGTTATGCTGAGATACCGCAGCTATACAGAGGGACAAACACTATTGGAACAACTAATTGCAACTGGTGTGAAAAAACAGTTGCCCACCAAAAAACGGATTGAGGCAGGGGTGTGATATACCTATAAGATAATTTCTATATAGTGCATTTGTATTGTGCAGCAGTTGTGTGCGGTCCTGCTGAGATAACACAGCTATACAGAGGGACAAATGCTATTGGAATAACTAATTGCAACTGGTGTGATATACCAGTCCCCCCCCCCCAAAAAAAAAACAACGAATTGAGGCAGGAGTGTGATATACCTATAATATAATTTCTATATAGTGCATTTGTATTGTGCAGCAGTTGTATGCAGTCCTGCTGAGATACTGCAGCTATACAGAGAGACTAACGCTATTAGAACAACTAATTGAAACTGGTGTGATATACCGGTTGATCCCCCCAATTTTTTTTTTTTTATTGAGACAGGGGTGTGATATACCTATAATATAATTTCTATATAGTGCATTTGTATTGTGCAGCAGTTGTGTGCAATTCTGCAGGGATACAGCAGCTGTACAGAGGGACAAACACTATTGGAATTAATAATTTCCACTGGTGTGATATACCAGTTGTCCCCCCAAAAAACTGATTGAGGCAGGGGTGTGATATACCTATAATTAGAGTTAAGCGGACACCTAAATGTTCGGGTTCGACTGAACTTCACAAAAAAGTTCGGGACATGAACTTGACCCGAACTTGACCCCGAACTTTTGAGCACTAAAATGGCTGTAAAATTGTCATGGGAAGGGCTAGAGGGCTGCAAATGCTAGCAAAATGTGGTTAAGAGCATGGCAAGTGGATAGGGGAATGACTTTAAATAACATAAAATATGTGAAAATAAATTTGGACAATATACTGGATGCAGGGCAAGCCAGCACCTCCAAGGCGTAAAGGGCAAGCTCAGACCATGTGCCCAATTTGAAGACCCAGAAGTTGCAGGGGGCAGAGCCATCAGTCAGTTCATGTAGGTGTGTGCAAACTCACTGCCCCACCATGTCGCATGTCCCCGTGATGTTCACGATCCAATTGGATATCTGCTCTATCAACTTTCGATATTCTTTTCTGCACCTACCATGTTGATCACGGTTAGCGGCGAATCAGGGTTCCACCCTGGAGAGGGAGCGTGAGAAAGAGAGACCCCATCCAAGGTGTCATTGAGCGAAGTGCGCATGCGCCGGCACTTCGCTCAACCTCCCGATGACCTGAAGGCTGGCGCCAGCGTTCAGGTCATCGGGAGGTTGAGCGAAGTGCCGGCACATGCGCACTTCGCTCAATGAAGCTGAACGGAGAAGTCCGCACGGGCGCATCAGGCACAGGCCTGTGCGCATGAGTGGGATCTTAGAGAAGAAGGAGGGGGGAGTGAGGGAGAGCCGGAGGCGTTGCAAAGTATTCTCAGGCGGCGCTGATGACAGCAAAGGAGGAGCTGGGCACATCGCTGATGACAGCAAAGGAGGAGCTGGGCACATCGCTGATGACAGCAAAGGAGGAGCTGGGAACGAATGGCGGCGGCGGCAGGCGGCATCTTGAAGACATGAGCAACCCCCTGGGCACCTTACCGAGATGAATGACAGGTTAGATGAAACGTTTTTTAAACTAAATGAGCCTACAGATTTAGCTTATAAGACCACATTAGGAATCACAAGGGCTCCATGCACATAACCATATTTTTGAATGTGGGGGTCAAAAACTGGTGACAGAATCCCTTTAATGTCACACACCAATGGAACAGATTATTTTTAAAAATTTCTGTCCCTGTCACCTTTGCAAAGCAGTGGTTTATTGACATCAAAAATTGCAAAATGTCAACCCAAAAATGTAACAGAAAAATGTGTAAAATGTATTAACCTGTCTATTAGGGAGAGCAGGGGTCTATGACAGAAAAAAAATTGTTTCATGTCACCCGAAAATGTAAAAGAAAAATTAGTGAAATTTATTAAGCTGTCAACTAGGTAGAGGAGGGGTATATTACAGCCAAAAATTGGTTAATTTTACCCCAAAATGTAACAGACAAATTAGTTTTTAGTTTTTTTTTACCTGTCTACTAGTTATAGGAGTGGTATATCACACCCAGATGTTGGTGAATTTCACCCAAAAATGTAATAGAGAAATTTGTGATTTTTTTTAACCTGTCTACTAGGTATAGCAGTGGTATATCACACCCAAAAATTGCAGAATTTTACTCTAAAGTGTAACAAATTTGTGATTTTTTTTACATGTCTACTAGGTATAGCATGGGTATGTCACACCCAAAAATTGGTGAATCTCACCTGAAAATGTAACAGACAAATTAGTGAAATTACATAAAATAAAATAAAATACGTACAAAAAAAATTTGATTTATGAGGTGGAGGTCCATATGGAGTAGGAGTTTGAGGAGGCAGTTGACATAGCGGTGTAGTTGGAAGTAGCAGTGGAGGAGGACGAGGTAACCAACACTGGTTTTTGGGTTTTATTTTTTAAAATTAGGGTACACTCTGTAAGAAGGAACAAGGAGCCGTCTTTGACGGAAGATACGTGTCACCGAGGTTCCTGGCCTCGGTGAGGTAAGAACCGGGTTTTTTCCTGAAGTGTCAAGTCTGTAGTGCAATCTGACACTTCAACTGTTAGAATGGCTGTAAAGCCAATCCGGGCCGGTTCTTATTGGGAGCAGCCAAAGAGCAGGGTGGGTGGCTGTTCCCCACGGTTCCAGGCCGGGTTTTGGCTTGAATATAAAAAACCCAGCCAGCATGTTCAGGTGTGAATTATCCTCCATGACAGAGGAGCTGAGGAGTCTGTGATTTGAGACACTGAGGGATCTGTTTGTGTGAGCCATAGGCTGGGGAAACAGGCCACTAAAGACTGCTGCGGACTCTGGGTGAAAATCATCTGCTGACCAGGTGACGTCTTTTTGCACTGTGAACTTTGTGTGGTGTGAACAGGCACCAAACCTGAACACTTTCTTTTGGCTTGTTTTCTGGCTATGTGTGAATAAACACTGAACTTTGATTTGAACCTTGTTTTTGCCTCTGTACTGCGTCCGCTTACCCTGCCTACCAAAGCGAATCCCCACATTTGGTGGAGAATGCAGGCAAACGCAGTGAGGCAGGCCTGAAGGCCGAAAAGTTTTTGTTTATCCGGGCACAAGTGCATGTCCTACATTAAGCCGGCAAGGTTACGACCCGTATCCCCTGACAAAATGGAGGTGGTCGTGAAGGCCCTCGTGGAGGCGAACTTGCAGCAGCGGGAGGCTAACAAGCAGCAACAAGAAACGAACCAGCTGCTATTGCAACATGTGATGGCGTTGCAGGCGTCAGGAGCGTCCCAGAATGTCCACGATGCCCGGAAAGCTGTCCGCGCGGCGATTCCGAAGATGACCCCCTCGGATGACGTCGAGACCTATCTGGCGGTCTTCGAAAAAGTGGCCGTGAGGGAAAAGTTACCCCGAGACCAGTGGGCTGAGGTCGTTGCTCCGTTCCTAGCGTCCGGTCCCCAGCAAGTATTGTTTGATCTCCCCGATGATCAGGCGGCCGACTACCCGACAGTAAATGGTGAGATCCTGGCGAGACTCGGGGTGAATGTATTGGTCCGGGCCCAGAGGGTGCATCGATGGGAATTTAACCCGGCTGAACCCGCTAGACCACAATATTATGATCTGCTGCACCGTTTGCAAAAATGGCTGCAGCCGGACATGTTGACTCCCACTGCTATGTTGGATCGGCTGTTGGCGGATGTGTTTTGGAGGGCTTTGCCGTACCCTCTCCAGCACTGGATCGGCCAGGTGTCTCCGAATAATGCCCTGGAGATGGTCGACCTGGTGGAGCGCTATGAGGCCACCAGAAATCTACAGGGGGGTTCTTTTGGGAGGGGGCCAGTCAAACCCCGGAAAACTCCGCCCCAGACCCGGCGGCCGGTGCCCGCTAGACCCGCCCGGGATGTACCCCCTGCCGACCTAAACCCGGTGGTCTGCTGGCGTTGTCAGGAGCCTGGACACATAAGGGCGGACTGTCCCCATCGGGGGGAACCCATGGACACCAACTATGGCTTCCGCCACTCATTATATGCCAGGATGTTGTGTGCCACAGGAACTTCAGAGACTATGGACAATAGCCACCTGTGCCAGGTGGAAGTGGGGGGCACTCTGGCGGTGGCTCTGCTGGATTCAGGGAGCCTGGTGTCCCTGGTAAGAGCTGCCCTGGTGCGGCCGGCTGAGTATACTGGCCGAAAAGTCGGTGTTGTTTGCATACATGGGGACTTAAAGGAGTATCCCACCGCCCGGGTCTCTCTGTCAATGGTGGCCGGCAGGTGGATGCATGAGGTGGCCGTCGCCACAAAGCTACCATATGAGTTGATCATTGGGAGAGACTTCCCCGGGTTCCCGGCACTCTGGCCGGATACGAAAGTTATCCGGGAGACAGATGTACCCCTAGCAGAGTGGCCTGACTCAGGGGGGAGGCCAGAACCTTGGGAACCGGAGTCAGAAGGACCAGCTGTAGGGGTGACCGCCACTTCGGTGGAAGAGGGGGAGACAACCCCGTTAAGTGTGATGGTGGGAGACGTAGAGGATTTGCCGCCGGGTCCTGAGCTGGCAGACCTCAATGTCTCTAGGGATAATTTCGGTACAGCACAACACCAGGATCCGACTCTATCTCGAGCCTGGGAAAATGTGGTAGTAGTTGAGGGTGAGCCGCAACAACCGGGGGCCGAATCTATGTTCCCCCGTTTTGTGGTTCAACAGGAGATGCTGTACCGGGTAAATAAACTACGGGGTGAACATATTGAACAGCTGGTGGTGCCCCAGGCATATCGCAAGCTCGTGTTGAAATTAGCCCACCAACATGTTCTTGGGGGACACCTGGGCCAGCAGAAAACGCAGGACCGGATTTTACAGCGGTTTTACTGGCCCAGTGTGTTCAGAGAGGTAGAAGAGTTTTGCAAGTCTTGCCCAACCTGCCAGATAACCAGCCCCCAGCCACATTTCCGTAGTCCTCTGGTCCCTCTCCCGATTATTGAGGTTCCCTTCGAGCGGATCGCTATGGATCTTATAGGCCCAGTACCGAAGTCAGCTAGAGGGCACCAGCACATCCTGGTCATCCTCGACTACGCCACGCGGTACCCGGAGGCGGTGCCATTGCGTCATACGTCAGCCAAACTCATAGCTAAGGAGTTAATGGAAATGTTTTCTAGAGTGGGTCTGCCTAAGGAGGTTCTAACTGACCAAGGGACCCCATTTATGTCCAAGGTCATGAGGGAACTCTGTAAGTTGCTCCAAATAAAACAGTTACGGACATCCGTGTATCATCCGCAAACGAATGGCCTGGTAGAGAGGTTTAACCAGACGTTAAAAAATATGCTGAAAAGAGTGGTGTCTAAGGATGGGAGGGACTGGGACCTTCTTCTGCCCTATCTCATGTTCGCAGTGCGAGAAGTGCCCCAGGCCTCTACTGGGTTCTCGCCCTTCGAACTACTATACGGCAGACACCCTCGTGGTTTATTAGACGTCGCCAAAGAGGCGTGGGAACAACAAACCACACCGCACAAAAGTGTAGTTGAGTATGTCACCCAGATGTAGGGACGGATGGAAACAGTGTTACCTCTGGTTAGGGAGCATATGGAGGCAGCGCAGCGAGCCCAGAGTAGGGTCTATAATCGGCAGGCTCGGGTCCGAAACTTTAACCCGGGTGATCGGGTGTTGGTGCTGGTACCAACGGTAGATAGTAAGTTCCTAGCTAGGTGGCAGGGGCCCTACGAGGTGCTAGAAAAAATTGGACCAGTAGATTACAAAGTACACCAGCCAGGGAGGCGAAAGCCGGAGCAGGTGTACCATGTGAATCTGCTCAAGCCGTGGAAGGAAAGGGAAACCTGTACGGAAGACAGCCCACGACCAGCGTTCCTAGGGGAAGCGGTTTTGGCCCCTCAGTCTGAAGCAGGGGAAGCGGCTGTCACAGTGAAAATTGCTGACAGCCTCTCCTCTAAACAGGCTCAGGAAGCCAGGGAGTTCATTAGTCGGAATACGGATGTGTTCTCAGACCTCCCTGGACGCACGTCCGTAATCCGGCATGACATTGTCACTGAGCCTCAGGCGAAAGTCCGGTTAAAACCTTACCGGGTACCCGAGGCTAGGCGACAAGCCATCACGGAGGAAGTGAAGCTAATGCTCCAGCTGGGTGTCATCGAGGAGTCAAAAAGTGAGTGGGCCAGTCCGATAGTATTAATACCCAAGCCAGACGGGACATTGCGGTTTTGTAATGACTTCCGCAAACTTAATGAGGTGTCCAAGTTTGACGCGTATCCCATGCCCCGAGTGGATGAGCTTATTGAAAAGTTGGGCCAAGCCCGGTATTTTTCTGTGTTGGACCTCACCAAAGGGTACTGGCAGGTACCCTTGAAGGAGGCTGCCAAAGAAAAAACGGCTTTCGTCACGCCAGAGGGGCTGTATCAGTACAAGGTATTACCCTTTGGTCTACATGGCGCTCCCGCCACGTTTCAAAGGTTAATGGATATTGTACTCCGTCCACATCGTCGATACGCTTCAGCGTACCTGGACGATATCGTTGTCCATAGCAACGACTGGGAAAGTCACTTACCTAAAGTCCAGGCTGTAGTGGACTCCCTTAGGAAGGCTGGCTTAACCGCTAACCCAAAAAAGTGCTCGATAGGGTTAGAAGAGACCAAGTACCTGGGGTATGTCATTGGGCGCGGAGTGATCAAACCTCAGGTGAACAAAATTGAGGCAATTAGGAATTGGCCCCGACCTGTCTCTACTCGGCAAGTAAAGTCGTTCCTGGGTATTTCCTGGGTATGGTGGGGTACTATATGAGGTTTGTCCCCAATTTTGCTACAGTCGCCGCACCATTGACAGGCCTTTTGAAGGGACGCAAGTCAGTGACGGTCCACTGGAATGAGCAGGCGGAAAAGGCTTTCTCCGCTTTGAAGTCGGCTCTGTGTGGGTCCCCGGTTTTGGTGACGCCCGACTTCAAAAGGGAGTTTATAGTGCAGACCGATGCCTCAGAGGTAGGTCTCGGTGCTGTACTGTCTCAAGATATTGACGGGGAGGAGCATCCCGTTGTTTTCCTCAGCCGGAAGCTCACCCCAGCCGAGACTAGGTACAGTATAGTGGAGAGAGAGTGCCTGGCCATCAAGTGGGCACTCGAGTCTCTCCGCTACTACCTTTTGGGGAGAAGGTTCCGTCTGGTGACCGACCACTCCCCTTTGAAATGGATGAGCCAGGCCAAAGAGAGGAATGCTCGGGTCACCAGGTGGTTCTTATCTTTGCAAAATTTTAAGTTTTCCGTGGAACACAGGGCAGGCAGGTTACAGGGAAACGCGGATGCCCTATCCCGCGTACACTGTCTGGCAAGTGTTCACCCCCTCAGGGTTGAACAAAGGGGGGAGGTATGTAAGAAGGAACAAGGAGCCGTCTTTGACGGAAGATACGTGTCACCGAGGTTCCTGGCCTCGGTGAGGTAAGAACCGGGTTTTTTCCTGAAGTGTCAGGTCTGTAGTGCAATCTGACACTTCAACTGTTAGAATGGCTGTAAAGCCAATCCGGGCCGGTTCTTATTGGGAGCAGCCAAAGAGCAGGGTGGGTGGCTGTTCCCCACGGTTCCAGGCCGGGTTTTGGCTTGAATATAAAAAACCCAGCCAGCATGTTCAGGTGTGAATTATCCTCCATGACAGAGGAGCTGAGGAGTCTGTGGTTTGAGACACTGAGGGATCTGTTTGTGTGAGCCATAGGCTGGGGAAACAGGCCACTAAAGACTGCTGCGGACTCTGGGTGAAAATCATCTGCTGACCAGGTGACGTCTTTTTGCACTGTGAACTTTGTGTGGTGTGAACAGGCACCAAACCTGAACACTTTCTTTTGGCTTGTTTTCTGGCTATGTGTGAATAAACACTGAACTTTGATTTGAACCTTGTTTTTGCCTCTGTACTGCGTCCGCTTACCCTGCCTACCAAAGCGAATCCCCACAACTCCTAAAGAGTGTGAAATATCCAAAATACAAGAATGAGCAATTATGCTGCAGTCTAACAATGGCTGGTTAAGGCCGGTATACATGTTTATTCTGCACAAGGTATGGACAAGTCCTGTGGTTCATTTTAATGAATGTGAGCTTGTCCACATTGGCTGTGGACAGGCGGCTGCGCTTGTCTGTGATAACGCCCCATGCCGTGCTAAACACACATTCAGATAATACACTGGCTGCAGGACAGGCCAGCACCTCCAAGGAGTAAATGGAAAGCTCAGGCCATGTGCCCAATTTGAAGACCCAGAAGTTGAAGGTGGCAGACCCGTCATTCAGTACGTGTAGGCGTGGCACACATACTCCTCCACCATGTTGGTGAAATGCTGCCTCCTGCTAAGACGATCCATATCAGCTGGTGGTGCTGCTTGTTGTGGCGTGCTGACAAAGCTTTTCCACATTTCGGACATGCTAACCCTTCCTTCTGAGGTGCTGGTGGTGCTCCAGCTGCGTTGGCTTCCTCCTCCTCTGACTTCGCCTTGTGCTTCCACTGTGCCCCCGCTGTCAGGTGCGAATGCCACAGGCAGAGTGTCTACCAGCGTGCGCTAGTACTTGCGCATCTTACAATCACGCTCCAGTGACGGAATTAAGGACGGTACATTGTCCTTGTAACAGGGATCCAGCAGCGTGGCCACCCGGTAATCAGCATGTTAGAATGTGGCAACTCTGTGGTCGTTGCGGAGAAACTGCAGCATGTAATCGCTCATGTGTGCCAGGCTGCCCAGAGGCAACAAAAAGCTGTCTTCTGTGGGAGGTGTTGCATCTGTGTCCTCTGTATATCCCCCAGCCACGCACCAGTGATGGTCATGAGCTGGTCTGGGTGCCACCCTGCTGTGAACAAGGTTCCTCCTCCTCCATCTCCTCTTCCTCCACCTCGTAATCCTCCAGAACTGTGCCATGGCTGGACAATTGTGTACCTAGTGTTTGTGGATGCAGGAACCCACCCTCGGAGCCACTTGTGAATGACTGGCCAGAAACCCTACAAAATGATCCCTCTTCCTCCTCCTCCTCCTCTTGTGCCACATCCTCTTCCATTATCGCCAGCAGCATTTTTTCAAGGAGGCATAGAAGTGGGATAGTAATGCTGAGAACGGCGTTATCGGCACTGGCCATATTGGTGGAGTACTCGAAACAGCGCAACAAGGAACACAGGTCTCGCATGGAGGCCTAGTCATTGGTGGTGAAGTGGTGCTGTTCCACAGAGCGACTCACCCGTGTGTGCTGCAGATGAAACTCCACTATTGTCTGCTGCTGCTCACACAGTCTGGCCAGCATGTGCAAGGTGGAGTTCCACCTTGTGGGCCCGTCGCATATGAAGCGGTGAGCGGGAAGGCCGAAGTTACACTGCAGCGCTGACAGGCGAGCGGCAGCAGGGTGAGAACGCCGAAAACGCGCATAGACGGGCCGCACTTTATGCAGCAGCTTAACATATCGGGGTAATTTTTAAGGAATCTCTGCACCACCAAAATCAGCACATGCGCCAGGCAAGGGATGTGCATCAAACCAGCTGGTCCCAGAGCTGCTACGCGATTTCGCCCACACCAGCAGGCCGGGCTTGAGGCTCACTGGCACCAACCACTCATCGGTCTGTTGTTCAAGGGTCGTCCACAGCTCCTGCGCGGTGTGGAGTTTGTCCCCCAAACATATAAGTTTTTAAACTGCCTGCTTTCGTTTACCCCTGGCTCTTCTGAAATTGGTGGTGAAGGTGTTACGCTGACTGGATGAGGAGGTGGTAGAGGATTAGGAAGCAGAGTAGGAGGAGGAAGCAACAGGAGGCGAACTGAAGCACCCTGCAATCCTCGGTGGTGGAAGGACATGCGCCAAACCACTATCTGCCTCTGGCCCAGCCGCCACTGCATTTAACCTTTGTGCTGTTATGGAGATATAACGTCCCTGACCGTGCTTACTGGTCCACGTATACGCAGTGAGGTGCACTTTGCCACAGATGGTGTTGCACAGTGCACACCTGATTTTGTCTACCACTTGGTTGTGCAAGGAAGGGATGGCTCGCCTGGAAAAGTAGTCGCGGCTGGGCACGACGTACTGTCGGACAGCCACTGCCATAAGGCCTTTAAAACTTTCCGTTTCCACCAGACCGAATGATAGCATTTCAAAGGCCAGTAAATTTGAAATGCTGGCATTCAGGGCCAGGGATTGCGTGTGGGTAAGGAGTACTTCCTCTTCCACTCCAGTGTTTGGGAGATGGAGAGCTGAACTCTTCTGTGGGACATTGTGGAGATGCTTGGTGACCAAGATGGTGGTGTTGTTGGCAAATCCTCTGTTTGCGGGGTAGCAGGTGGCACTGTCACTCCAGAGGCGGATGAAAAGGCCGAGACTGCAGCAGAAGAGGAAGCAGGAGGAACCAGAGACCTTTCTTGGTTTTTGACTTGTCTACTCCACTGCAGCTCGTGCATTGCACTTAGATACCTGGTCATGCAGGTTGTTTTCAGGTTGAGAACGTTTATGCCTCGCTTCAGGCTCTGATTGCACAGCGTGCAAACCACTCGTGTCTTGTCATCAGCACTTTGTCTGAAGAACTGCCACGCCAGGGAACTCCTTGGAGCTGGCTTTGGTGTGCCCGGTCCCTTGCTGCGGTGGGCAGTAGCAGGCGTACTGTCGAGAGGATGGCCGCTCCGCTTTTGCACCCTGCTCCCTCTTCTGCTGTGCTGGTGGCTCTGTGCGACCACCGCCTCTTCCTCCGAACTACACAGGTCACTCGCATTACCTTGATTCCATGTTGGGTCGAGGACCTTATCGTCCTCCACATTATTTTCCACCCAGTCTTCACCCCTGCACTCCTTGTCGGTCTGCACACTTCCGATATCCTCGAGACGTGCTGCGATGGTCGTCCCATCTACTCATCTTGAAAGATAAGTGGTTGAGCATCAGTTCACTGGGAAACCATGCTAACAGAGTCATCAAAAAGCTGAAGAGACTGCAGCATGACTTGGGGCTTAGACTGCTTTGTGATTTGCAAGGGGCTGAGGTGAAAGACTGATGGACATCAGCTGCAGGTGCCAACTGTGGTCTTTTAGCAGGAGACTGGGTGGGAGACAATGTGAAGGAACTGGAGGCACTGTCACCAACCCAAATTACTATCGCCCATACTTGTTCTGACCTTATCATTCGTAGAGCCGCATTATGCCCAACCAAATACCGCTGCAGGTTCTGTCGCCTACTCGCACCTGAGGAAGGGGTTTCACTTGTGCGTGTAGCTGGCACTGATCGACCACGTCCTCTCCCTAAAACAGGAGCTCCACCAGCAGCACCACGACCTGGGCCACGTTCCTTATTTGATGCTCTCCTCATATTTCTCAAATTTAGGATCTTGCCCTAAATGGGTGTTTTATTAATAGCAGAATCGAACCACAATATGTAAAGAGTGTATCTCATGTACAGATGCAGACTAGGCCGCAATTAAAGATTTTTGCCCAAAATGGGTGTTTTATTAATAGCAGAATAGAACCACAGTATTTAAAGGGTGTATCTCACAATGACATATGCAGCAAAGGCTGCAAAATTAAGTTTTTTGTCCAAAATGGGTGTTTTTTTTAAATGACAAAATATGACAGCAGTATATAACACTTGAATTTCACATGTGCAGATGCAGCAAGGGCTGTAAAATTGTGTATGTTGCACAAAAAGGGTGTTTTTTAACCGCCTCCGGACCGCCTAACGCAGTTCGCGACGCGAGATGACGCGCTTTGCCGGCCCGCGCATGCGCAGTTCGGGCCGGCATTTCGTAGAGGGGGGTCGCGTCATCAGCTTGCCAGTCAATGATCGCGGCTGGCAAGCTGATGATTTTTAAAAAAAACCAATCAGAGTGCCAGATAACGGATCATATTAGTAAATATGATCTGTTATATGGCTGACCTGCTCCTCTGCTGGTTCTTTTCGTCGGTTGGATCCAGCAGAGGAGCAGGCTACACAGTGAGTACACCAACACTACATACTAGCCCCAGATCACCCCCCTGAACCCCAATTAACCCTTTGATCACCCCTTTGATCGCCCCTGTCAATCACTAGTGAAAGGAAAAAAGTGATCAGTGCAAACTGTCACTTTTTTTTTTCACTGGTATTGACCGTTAGGTTTTAGGTATCGTTTAGGCCCCTTGGTTAGGAAGTTTAGGGATCAGTTAGCGCCCAGTCCACCGCACCGCAGTCCGTTATTCGCTGATTATCGTATCGCTAATCAGCATTTGTACTTTTATAGTATCTGGAAGTGATCAAAACTGATCACGGTCAGATCTATAATTGTATTAGTGTCACTTTAGTTCTCCCTCCACCCAAAACGCAGTGTTTGCCCGATCAGGCCTGATCGGTCGCCCACACGTGCATTCGCCCACACCCGCCCCACCGCAGTAACAAAAAAAATTTTTTTTTTGATCACTGCACATTCACTTTACACGCGCTGCGGCGATAAAAAAATCAGTTTTGATATTTTTTATTAACCGCAGCGGCCTCCGGTACTTCGCTAGCCTCCCCTTTGTAATACAGGCTTGCTTTTTTTTCTTGGGTAGTCTCAGGGAACACTCCTAAATTTAGTTGCCTAAATGTCAAACAGGGGGTATTCTTCTGAAGAGGCCTATAGGCTTCTGACCCAGTCGGATGAGGAATGGGAACCCTCATCTGATGAATCTAGCGGGTCAGAATACGAACCTGTAGAAAGCAGTGGCTCTCTGACCCAAAGTTCGGACGAGGAGGCTGAGGTCCCTGATAGCACCAGGCGTACCCGGCCCCGTGTCGCTAGACCGCAGGTTGCGCAGGATCCGCTTCAAGAGCAGCAGAGTGGGGCTGCTGCTGTCGGATTACGTGGTGAGGCATACACCAGCAGCGCAGCCCTCCTTGGACCTAGTACCAGCACTGCCGTACAACCTGGTGAAGTGGCGAGCACCAGAAGGGCAGTTGAAGCTGGTATGGTGGCACGAGCAGTAGTGACCCCGTCGCAGCCACCGCAAAGACGTGCCCGTAGAGCCCCTAGAATCCCTGAGGTGCTGGCAAACCCTGATTGGCAGTCCCCAACTTCAGCCGCACCTGTAGTTTTCCTTTTCACTGCCCAGTCTGGAGTTCGGGTTGAGACAGCTCAGATCGGTTCGGCCCTGGGATTTTTTGAGCTGTTCTTGACTGCGGAGCTCTTAGACATAGTTGTGGCCGAAACAAACAGGTATGCCACACAATTTATAACCGCCAACCCGGGAGGCTATTATGCCCAGCCTTTCCGGTGGAAACCAGTCCAAGTTTCCGAAATCAAAACTTTTCTGGGCCTCCTCCTCAACATGGGTCTAACTAAAAAGCATGAATTGCGGTCATATTGGTCCACAAACCCAATTCATCACATGCCCATGTTCTCTGCTGCTATGTCCAGGGCACGTTTTGAGGCCATCCTGTGTTTCCTGCACTTTAGCGACAACACCGCCTCCCGTCCCAGAGGCCACCCTGCTTTTGACCGTCTCCACAAAATTCGGCCCCTCATAGACCATTTCAACCTGAAATTTGCAGATTTGTATACCCCAGAGCAAAACATCTGCGTAGACGAGTCCCTGATACATTTTACCGGGCGCCTTGGCTTCAAACAAAACAATTGTATAAGCTCTCTGAAAGGGCCACAGGCTATACCCACAAATTTCGGATCTATGAGGGAAAAGATCAGACCCTGGAGCCGGTCGGTTGCCCTGACTACCTGGGGAGCAGTGGGAAGACAGTTTGGGACTTGGTGTCACCCTTATTCGGCAAGGGGTACCATCTTTATGTGGACAATTTTTACACAAGTGTGGCCCTCTTTAGGCATTTGTTTCTAGAACGGATTGGCGCCTGTGGCACCGCGCGAGCTAGTCACGCGGGTTTCTCCCAACGGCTCGATACCACCCGTCTTGCAAGGGGGCAGAGGGCCGCACTGTGTAACGAAGAACTGCTCGCGGTGAAATGGAGAGACAAGCGTGACGTTTACATGCTCTCCTCCATTCACACAGACACGACAATACAAATTGAGCGAGCAACCCGTGTCATTGAAAAGCCCCTCTCAGTCCACGACTATAACCTTCACATGGGAGGGGTGGACTTCAATGACCAGATGTTGTCTCGTATTTAGTTTCCCACAGAACCAGACGCTGGTATAAGAAGGTGTCTGTATATTTAATTCAATTGGCTCTGTATAATAGTTTTGTTCTCTACAGTAAGGCTGGGAGAACTGGATCCTTCCTCAAATTTCAGGAAGAGATCATCGAGAACCTCCTGTACCCAGGAGGTTCCGTGGCCCCATCCACCAGTGTAGTTAGCCGTCTACACGAGCGACATTTCCCCAATGTCGTTCATGGTACATCAACCCAACCGTCACCCCAAAAAAGATGTTGTGTCTGTAGCAGGAGTGGAATAAGGCGTGACACCCGCTATTTCTGTCCTGACTGTCCTGACCACCCTGCCCTCTGCTTTGGAGAGTGTTTCCGGAAGTACCACTCACAGGTACACTATTAGCATAGGGATCATCTCACCAGGACAGGCACACAGGGCTATTAGGGCCCATTCACTCACACAGCTGCTGCAAACCTCTCCTTTCACCTGGGACAAAGTGCATATTGCACTTCTCCACATCGTTGGGCGATTTGCGCTTTGCACATTGACCCATGGGGAAGGAGAGGTTTGTTCTATAAAGGTAAAAAATAAATAAAATAAAAAGCACCAGTAAGCAAAAAGGTTAATGTTTAGTTCAAAAAGTTAAAGTTTATATATTCTGTTCCAAAGTTAATAAAATTATTGCGTTGCGGCCTGGTTTTTTCTTTTTTTTTTTTTCTTTTTACCTTCCAGGTGGACCAACCGATCGACTAGCTGCAGCACTGATGTGCATTCTGACAGAAGCATTGCGCTGCTGTCAGATTACACGCAAGTCGGTGTATGCGGCGCTGCAAGATTTCTCCTCTGCAGTAACAGATACGTTTGCCAAGGCATACGAGCTGAGGAGGAGGCAGCGTTCCTATGCTTTGGCAAACACTTTGTATATAAAAAAAAAATAAAAAACCCCGGCAATGATTTATTCATCCACATCGATTGATGTGAATGGAGAAATCTGGTTTGCCAGGGCATACGAGCTAAGTGGGTATGGATGTTGGGTGGAGCTCCTATGTCCTGGCAGACGCCTTTCCCCTCCTTTTTTTTTTTTGGCAGAGATTTTTTCATCCACATTGATCGATGCGAATGAAGAAATCTGTGCCGTTCATTTTTTTCTTTCAGCCCAGAGGCTGAACGGAAAAAAAAATGTCATTACCTGTATGCTCAATATAAGGAGAATAGCAGAAACTCCTAATGCTGGCCATACATGTAATGATTGCGGAGACCCTCAAATGCCAGGGCAGTACAAACGCCCCACAACTGACCCCATTTTGGAAAGAAGACACCCCAAGGTATTTGCTGAGGGGCATATTGAGTCCATGAAAGATTTAAATTTTTGTCCTAAGTTAGCGGAAAGTGAGACTTTGTGAGAAAAAAAAAAAAAAAATTTCCGCTAACTTATGCCAAAAAAAAATAAATTCTATGAACTTGCCAGGCCCCTCATTGAATACCTTGGGGTGTCTTCTTTCCAAAGTGGGGTCACATGTGGGGTATTTATACTGCCCTGGCTTTTTAGGGGCCCTAAAGCGTGAGAAGAAGTCTGGGATCCAAATGTCTAAAAATGCCCTCCTAAAAGGAATTTGAGCACCTTTGCGCATCTAGGCTGCAAAAAAGTGTCACACATCTGGTATCGCCGTACTCAGGAGAAGTTGGGCAATGTGTTTTGGGGTGTCATTTTACATATACCCATGCTGGGTGAGATAAATATCTTGGTCAAATGCCAACTTTGTATAAAAAAAATTGAAAAGTTGTCTTTTGCCAAGATATTTCTCTCACCCAGCATGGGTATATGTAAAATGACACCCCAAAACACATTCCCCAACTTCTCCTGAGTACGGCGATACCAGATGTGTGACACTTTTTTGCAGCCTAGGTGGGCAAAGGGGCACACATTCCAAAGTGCACCTTTCGGATTTCACCGGTCATTCTTTACAGATTTTGATTGCAAACTACTTCTCACACATATGGGCCCCTAAATTGCCAGGGCAGTATAAGTACGCCACAAGTGACCCCATTTTGGAAAGAAGACACCCCAAGGTATTCCGTGAGGGGCATGGCGAGTTCCTAGAATTTTTTATTTTTTGTCGCAAGTTAGTGGAATATGAGACTTTGTAAGGAAAAAATAAAAAAATAAGAAAATCATCATTTTCCGCTAACTTGTGACAAAAAATAAAAAATTCTAGGAACTCGCCGTGCCCCTCACGGAATACCTTGGGGTGTCTTGTTTCCAAAATGGGGTCACTTGTGGGGTAGTTATACTGCCCTGGCAATTTAGGGGCCCAAATGTGTGAGAAGTACTTTGCAATCAAAATGTGTAAAAAATGGCCTGCGAAATCCGAAAGGTGCACTTTGGAATATGTGCCCCTTTGCCCACCTTGGCTGCAAAAAAGTGTCACACATCTGGTATCGCCGTACTCAGGAGAAGTTGGGGAATGTGTTTTGGGGTGTCATTTTACATATACCCATGCTGGGTGAGAGAAATATCTTGGTCAAATGCCAACTTTGTATAAAAAAAATGGGAAAAGTTGTCTTTTGCCAAGATATTTCTCTCACCCAGCATGGGTATATGTAAAATGACACCCCAAAACACATTACCCAACTTCTCCTGAGTACGGCGATACCAGATGTGTGACACTTTTTTGCAGCCTAGGTGGGCAAAGGGACCCACATTCCAAAGTGCACCTTTCGGATTTCACCGGTCATTTTTTACAGATTTTGATTGCAAAGTACTTCTCACACATATGGGCCCCTAAATTGCCAGGGCAGTATAACTACGCTACAAGTGACCCCATTTTGGAAAGAAGACACCCCAAGGTATTCTGTGAGGGGCATGGCGAGTTCCTAGAATTTTTTATTTTTTGTCGCAAGTTAGTGGAATATGAGACTTTGTAAGAAAAAATAAATAAAAAAATAATCATCATTTTCCGCTAACTTGTGACAAAAAATAAAAAGTTCTATGAACTCACTATGCCCATCAGCGAATACCTTAGGGTGTCTACTTTCCGAAATGGGGTCATTTGTGGGTTTTTTCTACTGTTTGGGCATTGTAGAACCTCAGGAAACATGACAGTTGCTCAGAAAGTCAGAGCTGCTTCAAAAAGCGGAAATTCGCATTTTTGTACCATACTTTGTAAACGCTATAACTTTTACCCAAACCATTTTTTTTTGCCCAAACATTTTTTTTTATCAAAGACATGTAGAACTATAAATTTAGTGAAAAATTTATATATGGATGTCTTTTTTTTTGCAAAATTTTATAGCTGAAAGTGAAAAATGTCATTTTTTTGCAAAAAAATCGTTACATTTTGATTAATAACAAAAAAAGTAAAAATGTCAGCAGCAATAAAATACCACCAAATTAAAGCTCTATTAATTAGAATAAAAGGAGGTAAAATTCATTTGGGTGGTAAGTTGCATGACCGAGCGATAAACGGTGAAAGTAGTGTAATGCAGAAGTGTAAAAAGTGGCCTGGTCATGAAGGGGGTTTTAGCTAGTGGGGTTGAAGTGGTTAAAATCCAGAAAATGATAGCTGTATTTCTAGCTTAAATAGCACACTGACTAATCCTGCAAAGGTACCGGATGTTGCATATTGCCAAAAATGGGTGTTTTATCATAGTCCAAAAATTATTGAAGTTTTTAAGACTTGTTTTTAACAATCACAGATGCAGCAAGGGCTGCAATATTTAGTATTTTGCAAAAAAAGGGTCTTTTTTTACTAACAGAATATGAAAGCCATTTATAACGTTTGTATTTCACACGTGCAGATGCAGCAAGGGCTGTAAAATTGTGTATTTTGCCAAAAAAGGGTGTTTTGAAAAACCCAGAAAATTATGGCTGTATTTCTAGCTTAAATTGCACACTGACTAATCCTGCAAAGGCACCAGATGTTGGATATTGGCAAAAAAGGGTGTTTTTTTTAAAAACCAGATTATTATCGCAGTATGTCAAGCTTGGATTTGAATGTAACAAAAGCACAGATGCAGTGCTGGTGCCGCCGCCCACCTAACTAACAGACAAATAAAAGTTATTTTTTTCTGTCATTGGGCTCAGAGCAGGGTAAAAAGATTGTGCACTGCACCCACACAACTAAATCTATGTTGGAGTTCTGATAACATATTCTGTACTATTCTCTTCCTCACAGCAGCAGCATCATCCTCTCCCTACACTAAGCACAGCAGAGTGACGTGCAGCGCTACGCGACTCCAGCTTATATAGAGGCTGGGTCACATGCTGCACTGGCCAATGACAGTCATGCCATTAGCACAACCCTTCCTATAAAATAATTTCTGTATAGTGCATTTGTATTGTGCAGCAGTTGTGTGCGGTTCTGCTGAGATAGCGTAGCTTTACAGAGGGACAAACGCTATTGGAACAACTAATTCTAACTAGTGTAATATACCCGTTGCCCTACCAAAAAAACTGATTGAGGCAGGGGTGTGATATACCTATAATATAATTTATGTATAGTGCATTTGTATTGTGCAGCAGTTGTGTGCGGTTCAGCAGCGATACCGCAGCTATACAGAGGGACAAACGCTATTGGAACAACTAATTCCAACTAGTGTGAAATATATGTTGCCCCCTAAAAAAACTGATTGAGGCAGGGGTGTGATATACCTATAATATAATTTCTATATAGAGCATTTGTATTGTGCAGCAGTTGTGTGCGGTTCTGCAGCGATAACTTAGCAATATACAGGGACAAATGCTATTGGAACACTAATTGCAACTGGTGTGAGATACGAGTTTCCCCCCAAATAAACTGATTGAGGCAGGGGTGTGATATATCTATAATATAATTTCTATACAGTACATTTGTATTGTGCAAAAGTTGTGTGCGGTTCTGCAGCTATACCTTAGCTATACAGGTAGACAAAAGCGATTGGAACAACTAATTGCAACTGGTGAAATATACCAGTTTACCCTCAAAAAAACTGATTGAGGGAGGGGTGTGATATACCTATAATATAATTTCTATATAGTGCATTTGTATTGTGCAGCAGTTGTGTGCAATTATGCAGCAATACAGCAGTTTTACAGAGGGACAAACACTATTGGAACAAATAATTGCAACTGGTGTGATATAGCAGTTGTCCCCCCAAAAACTGATTGGGGAAGGGGTGTAATATTCCTAGATTATAATTTCTATATAGTGCATTTGTATTGTGCAGCATTTGTGTTTTGTTCTACTGAGATACCGCAGCTATACAGAGGGACAAACACTATTGGAACAACTAATTCCAACTAGTGTGATATACAAGTTGCCCCTCCAAAAAAACTGATTGAGGCAGGGGTGTGATATACCTATAATATAATTTCTGTATAGTGCATTTGTATTGTGCATCAGTTGTGTGCGGTTCTTCTAAGATACTGCAGATATACAGAGGGACAAACGCTATTGAAACAACTAATTGCAACTAGTGTGATATACCAGTTGCCCCCCCCTCAAAAAAAAAAATTATTGAGGCAGGGGTGTGATATACCTATAATATAATTTCTATATAATGCATTTGTAATGTGCTGTAGTAGTGTGCGGCCCTGCTGAGAAAACGCAGCTATACAGAGGGACAAATGCTATTGGAACAACTAATTGCAACTGGTGTGATATACCAGTTGCCCCCCCAAAAAAACTAATTGAGGCAGGGGTGTGATATACCTATAATATAATTTCTATATAGTGCATTTGTATTGTGCAGCTGTTGTTTGCAGTTCTGCTGAGATACCGCAGCTATACAGAGGGACAAACACTATTGGAACAACTAATTCCAACTAGTGTGATATACAAGTTGCCCCCCCCCCCAAAAAAAAAAATGATTGAGGCAGGGGTGTGATATACCTATAATATAATTTCTATATAATGCATTTGTATTGTGCAGCTGTTGTTTGCAGTTCTGCTTATATATCACAGCTATACAGAGGGACAAACACTATTTGAACAACTAATTGCAACTGGTGTGATATACCAATTGCCCCCCCCCCCTCCCCCCAAAAAAATAAAATAAAATGATTGATGCAGAGGTATGATATATCTATAATATAATCTCTATATAGTGCATTTGTATTGTGTAGCAGTTGTGTGCGGTTCAGCAGCGATACCACAGCTATATAGAGGGACAAACGCTATTGGAACAACTAATTGAAACTGCTCTTACTAGTGTAGGGATAGGAACCTGCTGCTGTGAGGGAGAGAATAGGAAAGAATCTATCTGTTATCAGAACTTGTTGTTAACTCTGCGATCTACTGCGATTTTGTTTTGTGGGTGCAGTGCAACATTTTTTTACCCTGCCCTGAGCCTAGTTACACAGAAAAATAATTTTTATCCGTCTGTTAGTTAGATAGAGGTCTGCGGCCATTTTGTGCAAGTTCAGTGCACCAGCACTACATATGTGCCAGGGACAATAATTTAACCCTGTTCTTTTAGTTCAGTGGGCAACATATATCCATTTGTTAAGTCCACCTGCACTTCATATGTGCCAGGGGAATGGAAAATAATATAGGGACACTTTTTATTTTTTGTTTGCTAAAAAGTACATTTGCGCCCTGCAATGTATTTGTGATATGTGAAAGTGAAAGAAAAACTGTTAAATCCATCTGTTTAATTGTGGGTAAAAAAATATAGTACCTTTGCGGCCTTTGGTGCATTTGTGACAGTCAAATACAAGCATTAAATACTGTTGTTATATTCTGGTTTAAAAATAACACCCATTTTGTGCTAGATACTACATTTGGGGCGTTTGCTGCATTTGTGACAGTCCAATACAAGCAATAAATACCGCTGCTATATTCAGTTTTTTTTTTAAAACACCCATTTTGTGCAAGACACTACATTTGGGGCCTTTGCTGCATTTGTGCTAGTCCTATACAAGCGTTAAATACCGCTGTTATATTCTGGTTTTAAAAAAAGAAACACCCATTTTGTGCAAGACACTACGTTCGGGGCCTCTTCTACATTTTTGACAGTCACAAGCATTAAATACCGCTGTTATATTCTGGTTGAAAAAAACACCCATTTTGTCCTAGATACTACATTTGGGGACTTTGCTGCATTTGTGACAGTCCAATACAAGCAGTAAATACTGCTGTTATATTCTGGTTTTAAAAAACACCCATTTTGTGCAAGATACTACATTTGCTGCCTTTGATGCCTTTGTGACAGTCCAATACAACCAATTAATACTGCTGTTACATTGTTGGTTGTCAAATTAACATTTTTTGTGACCATGAAGTAATTGTATTAAATTCGCCTGTCACACTATTGTGTGACCTCAAGAAATTTTTCCTCTTTTTGACACCGGCACTGCCTTACTGTCAGTGAACTTAATTGATGACTATTGGCAGTTACATTGTCGCCACAAACCATCTGCGTCAAATAAGGGACGTGGCCCCAGTCGTGGTGCTGCTGGTGTTGGTGGAGCTCCTGTTGCAGGGAGAGGACATGGTCGATCTGTGCCAGCTACACACACAAGTGAAACACCTTCCTCAGGTGCGAGTAGGCAACAGAACCTTCAGCGTTATTTGGTAGGGCTGATTGCGGCTCTACGAATGATGAGGCCATAAAAAGTACAGGCAATAGTAGATTGAGTGGCTGACAGTGCCTCCAGTTCCTTCACATTGTCTCCCACCCAGTCCCTTGCTGATAGATCAGAGTTGGCACCTACAGCCCATGGTCATCTGTCTTTCAACGCACCCACTTGCAAATCAGGCAAGCAGTCTGAGCCCCAAGTCATGCATCAGTCTCTTATGCTTTTTGATGACTCTGCTGGCAGGGTTTCCGTGGGCCATCCACATAGCCCTGCACCAGAAGTGGAAGAGATTGAGTACACTGATGCCCAACCACTTATGTTTCAGGATGAGGACATGGGAAGACCACCGCAGCACGTCTCTGATGACGACGAAACACAGGTGCCAACTGCTGCGGCTTTCTGCAGTCTGCAGACCTACAAGGAGGGCATGGGTAAAGAGTGGGTGGAAGATGATGTGGAGGATGATGAGGTACTAGACCCAACATGGAATCAAGGTCATGCAAGTGACATGTGCAGTTTGGAGAAAGAGGTGGTGGTCACACAGAGGCACCAGCACAGCAATAGAGGGAGCAAGGTGCAAAAGCATCTGTTACATTCTTGGGTGACATTTTACCATTTTTGCAGTGAATAAACCCCTGCTCTGCATAGGTGGCAGGGACCTAAATATCAAAAAATCGTCTGTTACATTCTCAGGTGACATTTTACCATTTTTGCCGTATACAAACCCCTGCTCAGACAATTTGTAAAATTGTCTGTTCAATTGGTGGGTGACATGAATCCAGTTTTGCTGTGAATAAACCCCTGCTCTGAACAGTTGACAGGGACCAAAATTTTTAAAAATCGTCTATTCCATTGGTGGGTGACATTAACCCATTTTTGCCGATGAAAAAACCCTGCTCTGCATAGGTGACAGGGACTTAAATTTCTAAAATTTGTCTTTAATTGACGCGCACACCCTCCTTTCATTCGATCCTTCCACTTTAACAACTTGACCCACATTTCAGCTCAATCACATTCCAGCCATTGACCTCCCTTGGATGTGGTATCCCTTTCTTAGGCTCCCTCTCTGGTTGTTATCAAGAGTCAACAAAGCGGCAGCAGGGCCTCTACTGTCTAACGTTTCCAAATACCTCAGTGACATTCCTTGCAATTTTTAATTAATAATTACAATAACAGGGCATCTTAAGAGTCCTGTAATGTTATTTATCGTCACTACCTCCCAGAGTTGGGAGAGGGCAATTTCCGCGCGCCCCTTCTTTACTTGGATGCTTCTGCTTTAATAATTTGTCCCACATTTCTACTCGATCACATTTCATTTCATCCATTGTCCTCCCTTGGATGTGGTATTCCTTTCTCAGGCTCCTTCTCTGGAATGGAACCCTGATTGCCCGTTACCCGTGATCACCATGGTAGGCGCATAAAAGAACATCGAAAGTTTATAGGGAAGATATCCAGTTGGATCAAGGCCGTCACGGGGACGTGCAAAATGGTTGAGCAGTATGTGTGCACACGCCTACATGTACTGACAGATGGGTCTGCCCCCTTCAACTTCTGGGTCTCCAAATCTGGCATAGTGGCCTGAGCTTTCCCTTTACGCCTTGGAGGTGATGGCCTGCCCTGCATCCAGTGTATTGTCTAAATGTTTGTTTAGCACAGCAGGAGGGGGTTATCAAAGAGAAGCACAGCCGCCTGTCCACAGCCAATGTGGACCAGCTCACAATCATTAAAATGAACCAGGCAGGGATCCCACAGGACTTGTCTGTACCTTGTGCAGAATAGACATGTATACCGGCCACACCCAGCCATTGTTGTACTCCAGCTTTTGTTTTCTTTGTTCTCTTTGTTTTCATTTTTTATATTTCCCAATGTTTTAGGGTCTACCCAAAATTAAAAAAAAAAAAAAAAAAAAAAAAAAAAGAGTGTTGGCTACCTCCTCCTCCACTGCCGCTTCCACCTACACTGCCACATCCACTGCCTCCTCAACCTCCTACTCCATATGGACCTCCTCCTCTTAGGTCAAGATACCGCAGCTATACAGAAGGACAAATGCTATTGGAACAACTAATTGCAACTGGTATGACATACTAGTTGCCTCAAAGAAAAATGATTGCAGCAGGGGTGTGATATACCTATAATATAATTTCTATGCAGTGCATTTGTATTGTGTAGCAGTTGTGTACGGTTCTGCAGTGATACCACAGCTATACATGGGGAAACTGATTGAGGCAGGGGTGTGATATGTCACAATAATTGAAACGTCTCTGTATTGCTGTTATGGTACTTATCGGCGCTGCAGATCCTCCGTGTGATGTGGGTCAAGTTCACTAAATACCCAAAGTAAAATGAAAGTGTTCGAGCTGCCAGAAATTGTCAGGTCCAAGCAGGAATCGGTCCTCCAGGTCCACAGCACAATCAGAATCCAGACGTAGGATGCTTTTTCACACACCCAAATCCTGGAAGGAAGTTAGGTGCACAATAGTGAAGTTCCACAAGGGAGCAATTCCAAAACGTATTTATTGTACTTACAAAATGGACAATTAAAACTGCCTATAATAAGCTATTTTCTCATGCATGCACCCGACCTAGGTTTCGCCGTTCAGCTTCGTCAGGGGAGATAGTAACACCCCTCTCAGGTGCGGTATTTAAAGGCAGGGTGTCGCATTAAACACCCACCCTCTTAATGAGAGTGCATCACTACTCACTATTAAAGCCTTTTAATAAAACATTATCAATACATAAATCATACTCTTTTAAAATTATAATCTTTTAAAACATGCGCAACATGAAACACCTCATATTAACCATCTCCCCTGTATGCGCTTACACATTACACTGGACCTACTAAGTATACCTCTTTTCCATTCATAAAATCCCCACATGACCCCAATTATAGTCACCTGATTGATGCACTCCAATGACAGACTACAACTCCTTCATTCATTCATAGACTCAGCTCTTCACGTGGTGTGTACATAAGTCACAATGCAAAGCTCCATCAATTGCTTTCTACACTACTTTAAACAAATAGTGCCATTTCAGCTGGTGTAGCTTTTTCTTCAATCAACCAGGCAAGGTTTCAATTCGAAATCTATGTTGAGCCCACTCGGTTTTAATGTGTTCATTTTGTATATACACCCCACTTCTCTGCGATTGATGTTAAGTGTCGGGTCTCCACCCCTCCAATTTTGCTTAACCTTTTCAAGGCAGCTGAACTCCAGCCCGTGCGGGCTCGAGTATGTGGGGAGAACTTTGCGCAAATTGAAAACTAGAATACAGGAGAACATTGATAATATTAACCACTTAAGAACCACAGGTTTATACCCCCCTAGTGACCAGGCCCTTTTTTACAAGTTGGCACTTTACAGCTTTAACGGTTTATTGCTCGGTCATTCAACTCGGCACCCAAATTAACTTTACCTCCTTTTATTCTCACAAATACAGCTTTCTTTTGGTGGTATTTGATTGCTGCTGAGATTTTTAGTTTTTCTGATATTAATTAAAATAGACTGCAATTTTCTCAAAAAAAGTGTATTTTTAACTTTTTCTGGTAAAATTGTTCAAATGTAATTACATTTCTATACAAGTTTGTGTTAGAATTTATTGAGCTACATGTCTTTGATAAAAAAAATCCAATAAGTGTATATTTATTGGTTTGCGCAAAATGGTTTGGGTAAAAGTTATAGCGTTTACAAACTATGGTACTAAAATGTGAATTTCCGCATTTTGAAGCAGCTCTGACTTTCTGAGCACCTGTCATGTTTCTTGAGGTGCTAGAATGCCAGGATAGTATAAATACCCCCCAAATGACCCCATTTTAGAAAGAAGACACCCCAAAGTATTCGCAGAGGGGCATGGTGAGTTCAGGTATGATTTAATTTTTTTTCACAAGTTAGCGGAAAATGACACTTTCTGAGGAAAAAAATAAATAATAAAGTTTCCATTTCCATCTAACTTCTGTCAAAAAAAAATAAAAAATCTCCCATGGACTTACTATGCCCCTCAGCGAATACCTTGGGGTGTCTACTTTCTGAAATGGGGTCATTTGTGGGGTGTGTTTACTGTTCTGGCATTTTGGGCGGGGCTAAATTGTGAGCAACCCTGTAAAGCCTAAAGGTACTCGTTGGACTTTCGGCCCCTTTACGCACCTAGGCTACAAAAAAGTGTCACACATGTGGTATCGCCGTACTCAGAAGAAGTAGGGAAATGTCTTTTTTGGTGTATTTTTACATATACCCATGCTGGCTGAGAGAAATAGCTCTGTAAATTGACAACTTTGTATAATGTTTTTTTTTAAGTTGTCATTTACAGACATATTTCTCACACACAGTATGGGTATATGTAAAAATATACCCCAACACACGTTGCCCTACTTCTTCTGAGTATGGAGATACCACATGTGACACTTTTTTGCAGCCTAGGTGCACAAAGGGGCCCAAATTCCAATGAGTACCTTTAGGATTTCACAGGGAATTTTTACGCATTTGGATTCCAAACTACTTCTCATGCTTTAGGGCCCCTAAAAGGCCAGAGCAGTATAAATACCCCACATGTGACCCCATTTTGGAAATAAGCCACCCCAAGATATTCCGTGAGGGGCATGGCGAGTTCATAGAAGATTTTTTTTTTGGCACAAGTTAGTGGAATTTTTTTTTTCTCACAAAGTCTCCCTTTCCGTTAACTTGTGACAAAAAGTTCAATCTTTCATGAACTCAATCTGCCCCTCAGCGAATACCTTGGGGTGTCTTCTTTCCAAAATGGAGTCATTTGTGGGGTGTTTGTACTGCCCTGGCATTTGAGGGTCTCCGCAATCATTACATGTATGGCCAGCATTAGGAGTTTCTGCTATTCTCCTTATATTGAGCATACGGGTAATGAGATTATTTTTTTTCGTTCAGCCTCTGGGCTGAAAGAAAAAATGAACGTCACAGATTTTTTTTTGCACATAGAGGGAAAAGGACATAGGAGTTGCGAAGTAAAGTTGTGATCGCTAATAAAGATCCAAAAAGCTCAAAAGTGATCTTTATAGTGCCGCAGCGATTTTACGGTGTTTTTGCAATGATCAGAAAAAAAAATTCTGTCACTGCGGTGGGGCGGACTACACAAGTGTGCGCACAAGATCAGGCCTGATCGGGCGAACACTGCGTTTTTTGTAGAGCCTAAGGTGACCTAATGTACTGATATAGATCTGATTGCGATCAGTCTTGATCACTTACAGATATTATATAGTACTAGTGCTGATTAGCGACAACGATGACGCTAATCAGCGACTAATCAGTGACTGCGGTGCGGTGGGTCGCTAACTACCTAACAAGTAGCTAACGAACTGGTGGTGATAAGGGACCCTTAGGCCCCATTCACACGTCCACAATTCTGTTCCGCATTTTGTGGAACAGAATTGTGGACCCATTCATTTCTATGGGGACAGACTTTGTCCCGCTCAGATCCGGAATTGGGGATCTGCACTTCCGGGTCCGCACTTGCGTTCCGCCAAAAAATAGAACGTCCTATTCTTGTCCGCAATTGCGGACAAGAAAAGGCATTTTCTATATAGTTCTGGCAATGTGCGGATCCGCAAAATGCAAAAAGCACATTGCTGGTGTCCGTGTTTTGCGGATCTGCGGATCATATACGGACGTCTGAATGGAGCCTTACAGGGGGGTGATCAATGATGGGGGGTGATCAGGGAGTCTATATGGGGTGATCAGGGGTTAATAAGGGGTTCATAAGTGACAGGGGGGATGTAAAGTAGTGTGGTGCTTGGTGCTACTTACAGAGCTGCCTGTGTCCTCTGGTGGTGGATCCAAGCAAAAGGGACCACCAGAGGACCAGGTAGCAGGTATATCAGACGCTGTTAACAAAACTGCGTCTAATATATCTTTCTGATGCGTTTTTTTAAACATCTACAGACTGCCAGCGAATGATCAGCGCTGGCAGGCTGTAGTTTAACTTCAGAGCTGCGCGCCGCTGTGAACACGCGCGCGTTCAAGCAAAATCTCGGATCTCACGAGATGACGCCAATAGGCGTCGCTGAGACCTGAGAGCGCCGCCGCCTTGACGCCTATCGGCGTTAGTGTGACAGGAGGTGGTTAAGAAGGGTCGGGAAGATCATAGTGTGTCCCTCCACTTCAAAATAGCACATGGTAAAAATCCCGCTGGCTTGAAGTTTAGCAGCTGTGCGAACGCCTTTATTTTACTTTACCTGGGGTGTAATATGCCTATAATATAATTTCTATATAGTGCATTTGTATTGTGCAGCAGTGTTCGGTTCTGAGGCGATACCGTAGCTATACAGAGGGACAAACGCTATTGGAACAACTAATTGAAACTGGTGTGATATACCAGTTGCCCCCCAAAAAAAACTGATTAAGGCTGGGGTGTGATATACCTATAATATCATTTCTATATAGTGCATTTGTATTGTGCAGCAGTTGTGTGTGGTTCTGCAGCGATACAAAAAGACAAACGCTATTGGAACAACTAATTACAACTGGTGTGATGCACCAGTTGCCCCTTAAAAAACTCAATGAGGCACGGGTGTGATATACTTATAATATCATTTTTGTATAGTGCATTTGTATTGTGCAGCAGTTGTGTGTGGTTCTGCTGAGATACTGTAGCTATACAGAGAGACAAACGCTATTGGAACAACTAATTGCAACTGGTGTGATTTAACAGTTGCCCCCCCACCAAAAAAAAGATTGATGCAGGGGTGTGATATACCTATAATATAATCTCTATAAAGTGCATTTGTATTGTGCAGCAGTTGTTTGGTTCTGCAGAGATACCGCAGCTATACAAAGGGACAAACACTATTGAAACAACTAATTGCAACTGGTGTGATATACAAAAAAACAGATTGAGGCAGGGGTGTGCTATACCTATAGTAAAAATTATATATAGTGTATTTTAATTGTACAGCAGTTGTGTGCGGTTCTGCTGAGATAACACAGCTAAAAACAGAGACAAACGCTATTGAAATAATTATTTTCAACTGGTTTGATAGATCAATTGCCGCCCCCAAAAACTAATTAAGCCAGGGGTGTGATAAACCTATTTTATAATTTCGATATAGTGCATTTGTATTGTGTAGCAGTTGTGTGCGGTTCTGCTGCTATACCACATCTATACAGACGGATAAACGCTATTGGAACAACTAATTGCAACTGGTGTGATATACCAGTTGCCCCCCCAAAAAACTGATTAAGGCAGGGGTGTGATATACCTATAATCTAATTTCGATTTAGTACATTTGTATTGTGCAGCAGTTGTGTGTGGTTCTGCTGAGATAACACTAGCTATACAAAGGGACAAACGCTATCGGAACTGGTTTGATATACCTGCTTCTAGCAAAAAATCATTACGGGGTTCTATATACCTGCTTCCACAAATACTGCTCTTCTATAGGGACTTTGTCACAGTGTCATTTTGAAAATGACAGGCAAAGGAAGAGGCAGGCCATTCTGCAGGGGTGGTATGGTTCGGGCAGGTGCACCAGGAGCCTAAGTGGGAAGTTGGAGAAGGTGTGTGCGATTATGTCAAAGGAAGCACCTGAGTTGGTTGAATGGCTCATTTAGCCTTCCACTTCTGCACCCTCCTCATTCTCTGTATCAGCACCCTCCTTCGAATATGAGATCATTCTTGCAGCCAACCCATCAACAGCCACCCTCCGTATCCAGCCTCTTGGAGCATTTGTGTGGACCCCCAAAGACACCACAACCACCACCATAGCCCCTCCACTCGAGTCAGACCTTACCAATGCACAGCCATTCTTGGCATCGGATGAGGAAGAGCAGGTAGCAACTGACGACAGTACCCAGATCAGCCCAAGGAGGGTAGTCCCCGCTGTTGCTGCCTACTCCGAGATCTCTAATGTCAGTGGTGGTGAAGGTAACGATGATGACGTGTCGATGGACGTCACGTGGGTGCCCACAAGAGAGGAAGAGGAGGGGAGATCAGAGGGAGAGACGGAGCAGCAGATAGGGTGGAGAAGGAGAAGAATCAGGCAGAACTTGCAGTGCGCAGGAGGCAAAAAGCAGACTGCATATGTATCTGGAGCGAGCCATCCACCATGCACGGTCACATCTTTAGCTCCCAGGGCGCCGGCACATGGCTCCACAGTGTGGGCTTTTTTTAAAGTGTCAGCTGCTGACAAACGTGTTGCCATCTGCAGCCTGTGCTGTGAACGCATAAGTTGTGGTAAGCCCAACACTCACCTAGGGATGACCGCCTTAAGAAGGCACCTGGCCTCCCATCACCGAGCCCAGTGGGAGCAACACCATCAGAACCCACAAACCGACACTCCTGGCACTGAACGTCCTGCCTCTTCTCCCTCTCCTTCTCCTCTCTCCTCCCATTTGTCCTCCACTCCACCTTCCACCGTGCCGTTGTCGCGTTCATCTGGCAAAAGGCAGGCCTCCGTGGCCCAAATGTTCAAACATAAAAAGTTGGTGACTCAGGATAACCCTCTTGCCCAACGGCTGACCGCCGGCTTGTCGGAACTGCTAGCCCGCCAGCTACTGCCATATAAACTGGTGGACTTGGAGGTCTTTAGAAAATTTGTGGCCATTGGCACACCACAATGGAAGGTCACTCGAAGGAAATATTTCTACCAGAAGGGCATCCCAGAGCTATATGGCCATGTTCAGCGGCAAGTGAATGTATCTCTGGCACACAGTGTCGGCGCCAAGATTCGTCTGACCACAGACACGTGGTCAAGCAAACACGTGGTCTAGCAAACACGGACAGGGAAGGTACATAACTATTACTGCCCACTGGATTAACCTTCTGACGACTGTCAAGCATGCAACCCGTGGCACCTGTGTGGATGCAGGCCTGCTTCTTCTCCTCCTTCTACTCCATCCTCCGTCTCCTTCTCGGCTGACTCCTCCTTTTCCACTGCTACTGGCTCTTCCACTGCACCCCCCACCCCCAGCTTCAAAGAACATATTCGACGTGCCAGGTGAGACGTTGCCATGCTGTGCTGCGGCTGTTGTGTCTGGAAGCAATGAGTCACACCGGTCCTGCACTCTTTTTAGCTCTGCGGTCACAGGCTGATCAGTGTCTCACTCCGCTTAATTTGACTTTGGGTAAAGTGGTGTGTAACAATGGTGGCAATCTGCTAAGCGTGCTGAAACAGGGAAAAATTACACACGTGCCGTGCATGGCACAGGTCCTAACCTCCTCAGGACCGCCGTACACAGGATTGCGTCCTGCCGGCGGTCCTGCTCTTCTGGGTGGACGCATATACGCGTCCTCCCGCGAGAGCCGAGATTTCCTGTGAACGCGCGCGCACAGGCGCGCGCGCTCACAGGAACGGAAGGTAAGCGAGTGGATCTCCAGCCTGCCAGCGGCGATCGCTCGCTGGCAGGCTGGAGATCCGAATTTTTTAACCCCTAACAGGTATATTAGACGCTGTTTTCATAACAGCGTCTAATATACCTCCTACCTGGTCCTCTGGTGGTCTCTTTTGTTAGGATCGACCACCAGAGGACTCAGGTAGGTCAGTACAGTAGCACCAAACACCACACTACACTACACCCCCCCCGTCACTTATTAACCCCTTATAAACCCCTGATCACCCATGATCACCCCATATAAACTCCCTGATCACCCCCCTGTCATTGATCACCGCCCTGTCATTGATCACCCCCCTGTCAGGCTCCGTTCAGACGTCCGTATGATTTTTACGGATCCACGGATACATGGATCGGATCCGCAAAAAGCATACGGACGTTTGAATGGAGCCTTACAGGGGGGTGATCAATGACAGGCGGGTGATCACCCATATACACTCCCTGATCACCCCCTGTCATTGATCACCCCCCTGTCATTGATCACCCCCCTGTAAGGCTCCATTCAGACGTCCGCATGATTTTTACGGATCCATGGATACATGGATCGGATCCGCAAAACACATGCGGACGTCTGAATGGAGCCTTACAGGGGGTGATCAATGACAGGCGGGTGATCACCCATATACACTCCCTGATCACCCCCCTGTCATTGATAACCCCCCTGTAAGGCTCCATTCAGACGTCCGCATGTGTTTTGTGGATCCGATCCATGTATCCATGGACCCGTAAAAATCATGCGGACGTGTGAATGGAGCCTTACAGGGGGGTGATCAATGACAGGGGGGTGATCACCCATATACACTCCCTGATCACCCCCCTGTCATTGATAACCCCCCTGTAAGTCTCCATTCAGACGTCCGCATGTGTTTTGTGGATCCGATCCATGTATCCGTAAAAATCATGCGGACGTCTGAATGGAGAATTACAGGGGGGTGATCAATGACAGGCGGGTGATCACCCATATACACTCCCTGATCACCCCCCTGTAAGGCTCCATTCAGACGTCCGCATGATTTTTACGGATCCATGGATACATGGATCGGATCCACAAAACACATGCGGATGTCTGAATGGAGCCTTACAGGGGGGGTGATCATTGACAGGGGGGTGATCACCCTGATCACCCTGATCACCCCCTGTCATTGATAACCCCCCTGTAAGGCTCCATTCAGACGTCCGCATGTGTTTTGTGGATCCGACCCATGTATCCATGGATCCGTAAAAAATCATGCGGATGTCTGAATGGAGCCTTACAGGGGGGGTGATCAGTGACAGGGGGGTGATCACCCTGATCACCCTGATCACCCCCTGTCATTGATAACCCCCTTGTAAGGCTCCATTCAGACGTCCGCATGTGTTTTGTGGATCCGATCCATGTATCCATGGATCCGTAAAAAATCATGCGGATGTCTGAATGGAGCCTTACAGGGGGGGGTGATCAGTGACAGGGGGGTGATCACCCTGATCACCCCCTGTCATTGATAACCCCCTTGTAAGGCTCCATTCAGACGTCCGCATGTGTTTTGTGGATCCGATCCATGTATCCATGGATCCGTAAAAAATCATGCGGATGTCTGAATGGAGCCTTACAGGGGGGGTGATCATTGACAGGGGGGGTGATCACCCTGATCACCCCCTGTCATTGATAACCCCCCTGTAAGGCTCCATTCAGACGTCCGCATGTGTTTTGTGGATCCGATCCATGTATCCATGGATCCGTAAAAAATCATGCGGATGTCTGAATGGAGCCTTACAGGGGGGGTGATCATTGACAGGGGGGTGATCACCCTGATCACCCCCTGTCATTGATAACCCCCCTGTAAGGCTCCATTCAGACGTCCACATGTGTTTTGTGGATCCGATCCATGTATCCATGGATCCGTAAAAAATCATGCGGATGTCTGAATGGAGCCTTACAGGGGGGGTGATCAGTGACAGGGGGGTGATCACCCTGATCACCCCCTGTCATTGATAACCCCCCTGTAAGGCTCCATTCAGACGTCCGCATGTGTTTTGTGGATCCGATCCATGTATCCATGGATCCGTAAAAATCATGCGGATGTCTGAATGGAGCCTTACAGGGGGGGTGATCAGTGACAGGGGGGTGATCAGGGAGTCTATATGGGTGATAACCCCCCTGTCATTGATCACCCCCCTGTCATTGATCACCCCCCCCTGTAAGGCTCCATTCAGACATTTTTTTGGGCACAAGTTAGCGGAAATTTTTTGTTTGTTTTTGTTTTTTCTTACAAAGTCTCATATTCCACTAACTTGTGTCAAAAAATAAAATCTCACATGGACGCACCATATGGAATCCAAATGCGTAAACATTTTTAGACATTTATATTCCAGACTTCTTCTCACGCTTTAGGGCCCCTAAAAAGCCAGGGCAGTATAAATACCCCACATGTGACCCCATTTCGGAAAGAAGACACCCCAAGGTATTCCGTGAGGGGCATATTGAGTCCATGAAAGATTGAAATTTTTGTCCTAAGTTAGCGGAAAGTGAGACTTTGTGAGAAAAAAACAAAAAAAATCAATGCGATCAATATCCGCTAACTTATGCAAAAAAAAAAAAATTCTAGGAACTCGCCATGCCCCTCATTGAATACCTTGGGGTGTCTTCTTTCCAAAGTGGGGTCACATGTGGGGTATTTATACTGCCCTGGCTTTTTAGGGGCCCGAAAGTGTGAGAAGAAGTCTGGGATCCAAATGTCTAAAAATGCCCTCCTAAAAGGAATTTGGGCCCCTTTGCGCATCTAAGCTGCAAAAAAGTGTCACACATGTGGTATCGCCGTACTCAGGAGAAGTTGGGGAATGTGTTTTGGGGTGTCATTTTACATATACCCATGCTGGGTGAGAAAAATATCTTGGTCAAATGCCAACTTTGTATAAAAAAATGGGAAAAGTTGTCTTTTGCCAAGATATTTCTCTCACCCAGCATGGGTATATGTAAAATGACCCCCCAAAACACATTGCCCAACTTCTCCTGAGTACGGCGATACCACATGTGTGACACTTTTTTGCAGCCAAAGTGGGCAAAGGGGCACATATTCCAAAGTGCACCTTTCGGATTTCGCAGGCCATTTTTTACACATTTTGATTGCAAGGTACTTCTTACACATTTGGGCCCCTAAATTGCCAGGGCAGTATAACTACGCCACAAGTGACCCCATTTTGGAAAGAAGACACCCCAAGGTATTCCGTGAGGGGCATGGCGAGTTCCTAGAATTTTTTATTTTTTGTCGCAAGTTAGTGGAATATGAGACTTTGTAAGGAAAAAAGAGAAAAAAAAAATCATCATTTTCCGCTAACTTGTGACAAAAAATAAAAAATTCTAGGAACTCGCCATGCCCCTCACGGAATACCTTGGGGTGTCTTCTTTCCAAAATGGGGTCACTTGTGGCGTAGTTATACTGCCCTGGCAATTTAGGGGCCCAAATGTGTGAGAAGTACCTTGCAATCAAAATGTGTAAAAAATGGCCTGCAAAATCTGAAAGGTGCACTTTGGAATATGTGCCCCTTTGCCCACCTTGGCAGCAAAAAAGTGTGACACATCTGGTATCGCCGTACTCAGGAGAAGTTGGGGAATGTATTTTGGGGTGTCATTTTACATATACCCATGCTGGATGAGAGAAATATCTTGGCAAAAGACAACTTTTCCCATTTTTTTTATACAAAGTTGGCATTTGACCAAGATATTTTTCTCACCCAGCATGGGTATATGTAAAATGACACCCCAAAACACATTCCCCAACTTCTCCTGGGTACGGCGATACCAGATGTGTCACACTTTTTTGCTGCCAAGGTGGGCAAAGGGGCACATATTCCAAAGTGCACCTTTTGGATTTCACCGGTCATTTTTTACACATTTTGATTGCAAAGTTCTTCTCACACATTTGGGCCCCTAAATTGCCAGGGCAGTATAACTACCCCACAAGTGACCCCATTTTGGAAAGAAGACACCCTAAGGTATTCTGTGAGGGGCATGGTGAGTTCCTAGAATTTTTTATTTTTTGTCGCAAGTTAGTGGAATATGAGACTTTGTAAGAAAAAATAAAAAAAATAAAATCATCATCATTTTCCGCTAACTTGTGACAAAAAATAAAAAGTTCTATGAACTCACTATGCCCATCAGCGAATACCTTAGGGTGTCTACTTTCCGAAATGGGGTCATTTGTGGGGGTTTTCTACTGTTTGGGCATTGTAGAACCTCAGGAAACATGACAGTTGCTCAGAAAGGCCTCATGCACACGACAGTTTTTTTTCACGGCCCGCAAAACGGGGTTCCGTTGGTCCGTGATCCGTGACCGTTTTTCCGTCCGTGGGTCTTCCTTGATTTTTGGAGGATCCACGGACATGAAAAAAAAGTCATTTTGGTGTCCGCCTGGCCGTGCGGAGCCAAACGGATCCGTCCTGAATTACAATGCAAGTCAATGGGGACGGATCCGTTTGATGTTGACACAATATGGTGCCATTTCAAACGGATCCGTCCCCATTGACTTTCAATGTAAAGTCTGGAGTTCTGTTATACCATCGGATTGGAGTTTTCTCCAATCCGATGGTATATTTTAACTTGTAGCGTCCCCATCACCATGGGAACGCCTCTATGTTAGAATATACTGTCGGATATGAGCTACATCGTGAAACTCATTTCCGACAGTATATTCTAACACAGAGGCGTTCCCATGGTGATGGAGACGCTTCAGGTTAGAATATACAAAAAAACTGTGTACATGACTGCCCCCTGCTGCCTGGCAGGTGCTGCCAGGCAGCAGGGGGCAGACCCCCCCCCCTGTTTTTAACTCATTGGTGGCCAGTGGGCCCCCCCTCCCCTGTTGTTAACTCGTTGGTGGCCAGTGTGCGCACCCCCCTCCCTCCCTCTATTGTTTTAATACATTGGGGCCAGTGTGCGCGCGCCCCCCAACCCCCCCTCTATTATTTTAATACATTGGGGCCAGTGTGCGCGCGCCCCCCCAACCCCCCCCCTCCCTCTATTGTTTTAATACATTGGGGCCAGTGTGCGCACCCCCCCAACCCCCCCCCCCCCCCCCCCTCCCTCCCTCTATTGTAATCATCATCGGTGGCAGCGGAGTAGAAGATTTTCATACTTACCTGCTTCTTGCTGCTGCGATGTCTGCGTCCGGCCGGGAGCTCCTCCTACTGGTAAGTGACAGCAATGCGCCGCACAGACCTGTCACTTACCAGTAGGAGGAGCTCCCGGCCGGACGCAGACATCGCAGCAGCAAGAAGCAGGTAAGTATGAAAATCTTCTACTCCGCTGCCACCGATGATGATTACAATAGAGGGAGGGAGGGGGGGGGGGGGGGGGGGTTGGGGGGGTGCGCACACTGGCCCCAATGTATTAAAACAATAGAGGGAGGGAGGGGGGGTTGGGGGGGCGCGCGCACACTGGCCCCAATGTATTAAAACAATAGAGGGAGGGAGGGGGGGTTGGGGGGGGGGCGCGCACACTGGCCCCAATGTATTAAAACAATAGAGGGAGGGAGGGAGGGGGGTGCGCACACTGGCCACCAACGAGTTAACAACAGGGGAGGGGGGGGGGGCCGCACAATGATATTCAAACTGGGGAGGGGGGGGGGGTCTGCCCCCTGCTGCCTGGCAGCCCTGATCTCTTACAGGGGGATATGATGGGGTTAATTGTACTATCATATCCCCCTGTAAGAGATCGGGTGCTGCCAGGCAGCAGGGGGCAGTCTTGTACAAAGTTTGCAGTGTATTCTAACTAGAAGCGTCCCCATCACCATGGGAACGCTTCTGTGTTAGAATATACTGTCGGAAATGAGTTTTCACGAAGTGAAAACTTAGATCAGAAAAAGCTTTTATGCAGACGGATCTTCGGATCCGTCTGTATGAAACTAAAACCTACGGCCACGGATCACGGACACGGATGCCAATCTTGTGTGCATCCGTGTTCTTTCACGGACCCATTGACTTGAATGGGCCCGTGAACCGTTGGCCGTGAAAAAAATAGGACAGGTCATATTTTTTTCACGGCCAGGAAACACGGCTCACGGATGCGGCTGCCAAACGGTGCATTTTCCGATTTTTCCATGGACCCATTGAAAGTCAATGGGTCCGTGAAAAAAAACGGAAAACGGCACAACGGCCACGGATGCACACAACGGTCGTGTGCATGAGGCCAAAGTCAGAGCTGTTTCAAAAAGAGGGAAATTCACATTTTTGTACCATAGTTTGTAAATGCTATAACTTTTACCCAAACCATTTTTTTTTTTTTGCCCAAACATTTTTTTTTTTATCAAAGACATGTAGAACAATAAATTTGGCGAAAAATTTATATATGGATGTCATTTTTTTTGCAAAATTTTACAGCTGAAAGTGAAAAATGTCATTTTTTTGCAAAAAAAATCGTTACATTTTGATTAATAACAAAAAAAATTAAAATGTCAGCAGCAATAAAATACCACCAAATGAAAGCTCCATTAGTGAGAAGAAAAGGAGGTAAAATTCATTTGGGTGGTAAGTTGCATGACCGAGCGATAAACGGTGAAAGGAGTGTAGTGCCGAAGTGTAAAAAGTGCTCTGGTCATGAAGGGGGTTTCACCTAGCGGGGCTGAAGTGGTTAACTTGGTCGTGCAGCGATTAGTTGCCAAATATCCCGGAGGCCATGATGTCTTGCGGCAGGCAAGTAAAATCTCTGGCCATTTTAGAAGATCTTCCTCGTCCATGGCTCACCTTGCTGACATTCAGCGGCGACACCACTTGCCCGTCAGACGTCTGATTTGTGACTGCCCGACACGCTGGAACCCCACCTTGTATATGCTTGATAGGCTGCTATAGCAGAAACATGTCATTAATGACTACTTGTTCGAACTCTGCGGCAGGACAGGTTCTGGGAAACTTAGTTTCTGCAGCCATTTGATGAGCCATCAGGGAGCCATCAGTGACATCATACCTGACACCTTCTTTCTGGAGTGTGCATTGCGTTGTGTCATTGATCAAGCCGTCGAGGAGCAGGAGCAGGAAGATGGAAGTCGCAATGCTGAATGAATTCCCAAGGGGGCTACTGCATCTGAAACAAGTCAGCAGGAGTCTGAAGAGGAGCCAGAGGAGAATCATGCCTGGGGGGAGGAGGAGGAGGAGCAAGAAGAGCAGGCTTTAAACTTTTCTGGGATCCCTGGTGTTGTCCGCGGATGGGGGGAGGAGACTGAAGACAACATTCTCCTGGGCAATGAGCAAGATCCAGGCCGCTCCACCACTTCCAATTTAGTGCAAATAGGGGCCTTCATGCTCCAGTGTTTGAAGAGGGACCCCCGTATAAAAAGCATAAAGGGCAAGGACCAGTACTAGGTGACAACGTACTTAGACCCCTGGTACAAACACCGCTTTATGTACTTCTAGCCACAAAATTATTTGTTCTTTTCTGTACGGTGAATGCATAATTTTTAGGGCCTGTAATCTAACTGGCCAACGGTAAAATTGTTATAAGGTGACCACCTAATATACCTCCAGCCACATTATTAATTGTTCTTTTCTGTACGGTGAATAACTAATTTTTGGGACCTGTAGTCCACTGGCCTGCAATAAAATGGATATCCACTGACCGTCTAATATACCTCCAGCCACGTAATCACTTTATGTTTTCTGTCCGGTGAATGCCTAATGTTTGGGGCCTGTAATAAAAATGTTCTAGGCTTCAGCAGGGCACATTTTTGAGAGTTTTCTCTTTAAGATGCATAAAAATTGCTCCTGATTAAAATACATATTTTTTGTGGGAATTTCTGCCATTGATCCCCCCTGGTATGTCACTGTCCATTTTTTGGGACGATTTGTGCACTTCTAGTAAGTATTTGGTGGCTGCAAATATGACCTGAAGGTTTTTAATGTGAATGGGGCCTGCAGCGAACTTGTGGTTTGCGAACATTTGATCGCGTTCGAGCGTTCGCGTATCGTCCCTGCCAATGTTCGTCCATCATCATCAGCCATAGGATTTAATAGGAATCCTGTCAGCTTTAGACTGCTTAGAATAACATGCTGAAAGACATAAGTATTGAAGTGTATTTTACTAGTGATCAAGGCTCCTAATTTTGAAGCATCATAGTCAAAAAAAAAAGAGAGAGATAAAAGCAACATAAACCAAACACTATATAAAGAAAATAAAAAAGAAGAAAAACTCAGCATATTTTGTATAACAGTTATTATTATTTTTATTATTATTTGATGCTATAACGACCTTTACTATACAATAATAATAACAAAAAGATGGAAAACACCTAAAATCTGTGTATTAAAGTCCAAAATAGGCAACATCCTAAAATATGTTATCCAGCTTTTTTGTTTTTCTTTTTTTATCTTTCTTAATTTTCAACCTTAACCTGCTGTATTTGTTGAAAAACCATAATCCCCTGCTCTATTTAATTTCACTGGTCTTCAAGTCCCTTTCTGTAAACTTTTGGATGGACATGGTCACATTGTGCTGCTACACCCAAATACTAGCCTCAAATGTGACATTTACCTGGTGCCATGTCTCTGCTGGGTCACATGCTACTCGAGGACATGTCTCCAGTGACCTACAGGACAAACAGAGACATAGACTTGGAACTTGTTCAGACTTGGATCAAGACTACTGAACCCCACACATACACAGAATACTAGTCCAAACTGTAAAATTGCTGGGACCAATGCACACATGGCAGCTTCTGGAACCTGAATATACCAGAAATAGCAAGCAGGCATTTTGGTGACTTCAGGAATCCAGATACATCAAGTAGGAACAGGAAAATACAAGGCAAAGCTTCAGAAACAGGCTTGAGATTTCAGAGGCAACCACTGTTACACATGGGCAGACACTGTTGCACAGCCAGGGTCTGGCTGCATATGTCAGACATTAAAGGTTCAATGACAACAGGGATTAAGGCTGGGTTCAGACCTGAGCGTTTTACAGCGCATACGATCGCGCTGTAAAACGCTCAATAGGCAAGAACCAATGATTCCCTATGGGGATGGTTCTCACCTGAGCGTTTTACAGCGCATACGATCGCGCTGTAAAACGCACGACGCCCCAAGAAGTACATGAGCTTCTTTGGGGCGTCATGTCGCGCGTTCCTGTCCATAGACTTCAGCGGGAACTGGCGACAATGGGCGTTCGCTTGTCTCTGTATGCGCGATTGCAAACGCCCGTACAATCGCGCATACAGAGCACTCCATCGCGAACGCTCAGGTCTGAACCCAGCGTAAAGGGGTATTACGTCTCACAGAAAAAAATAGAGACGCTAAAGCTGCAACTTTATTAGGTATGTACTAAAAATAGGGGAGAGGAAATCAAACCCTATAGAAAGAAAAGCCCCCTGTCAGAGGTAGAGATAACATAAACTATGCTCAGAGGACTTTTATGAATAGGTCTTGAGCATAGGAGGTAGACGAATATAATAGTTGTAAGTCACTACCCACTAGTTACTGACACTGAGAAGGGGGGGTTGGATATGTATATATCGACCTGGCTGTTGATATAATACACCAAGCCCAGGGTGTATAGTGTGCATACACCACCCCACACAGGGTCCCAGTGAAAAAAAACAACACAGCAGCCAGGTGAATAGAATAAATCTCACTCGCAACCAGGCCAGATACCATCCCTGAACTAGCGCCGGAGGCTGTCACCACTGGTGGGACAGCTGCAGCTCAGCATAACTATATATTTACAGGCAGAGTTACCTGCTTCTGATGATTCTAAACCAGAAGAAACGTGTTGAGCCTATATGCCCTGCCTGACGCTGATGAAGCTTAGTTATCTGAAATAGCTCTTGAGTGCTATTAGTAGAGAGGAGCAGCTTTTGTCATCTGTTCACAAACAATATCACACAGATGTTCAAGGCACTCTTTCTTTGACCCAAGTACAGGGTTTACATTTTTATTTTTTTATATCCCCCAGTTTATGGTGGGGACCCTGGTGGATGTCTACTATAGCCTCATACATTTACTGCGCTAGTCCAGTCACAGGTGTTTTTAATTACCTACATACCTCTGTTCTCCCCTGTTATACTGGAGTTGGTATCTGGCCTGGCTGCGAGTTAAGTTTATTCTATTCACCTGCCTGCTGTCTTTCTTTTGTCACTGGGATCCTGTGTGGGGTGGTGTATGCACACTATACACCCTGGGCTCAGTGATATATCAGCAGCCAGGTCGATATATACATATACAATCCCCCCCCCCCCTCCCAGTGTCAGTAACTGGTGGATAGTGACTTACAACTATTATATTCGTCCCCCTCCCCTATTTTTAGTTCATAACTAATAAAGTTGCAGTTTTAGCGTCTCTATTTTTTCTGTGATTTTTTTTTATTTCAGACATTAAAACACAAATACAACTAAGAAACTAAATAGCAGGACTAATGAATGCATGATTATCAGGTGCAGATTTAGACACAGACTAAGGAATACACATAATACAAATTATTATGCAATATTTAAGTATCATAAAGATGTAATGTTTAGTTTTTCCATTAAACTCATTGATAGTTTTGTGTCTCAGGGCTCTTTAGATCACTGAACTCAATCTCACACCTCTGTGACAATTAGCTTGCCAGGTGAGCCCAATAAAATGAAAAGTACTTAAGAAAGGCATTCGACATTATTAAGCAGGTTACAGGTTTCAAGCAATATGGGAAGGAAATTGGTTCTCTTTGCTACAGAAAAGTGTCAAAAAGTGCAATGCCTTGGACCAGGTATAAAAATATTAGATATTATACGAAAACTTAAGCATGATCATTGATTCCGGGCGGTTTAACTCCTTCACTGACCGTGGCATAGAAGGGGTTTGTGGTCAGTAAAGGAGTCCATCAGTTTCCCGCTCTTCGGTGATGGGGACCCGATGAGTGAAAAGACAGCCCGATGCATTGCAGAGGCTGCCCAATGCCTTGCAAGGCATTGGGACCTGCCTTATATGGAAGCCGAAGAGATCCATCCTCAGGCTGGGTCTCCTAGGAAACATGTTAGTGGATTACTCAGTGTAATACTCTAACAGGCAATGCATTACAATACAGATGTATTGTAATGCATTGCAGAGGGCATCAGACCCCCAAAAGTTGAGGTCCCAGAGTGGGACAGAAATAAAATCATAAAAGTGTTTTTAATAATAAAAAATAAAGTAGAGAAACATAGAGAAAAAAAAAGAAAAAACACATATTAGGTATCGTCACATCCGTAACGACTGGCTCTATAAATATATCACATGATCAACTCTGTCTGATAAACACCATAAAAAAATATAAAAACTGTTGAGTTTTGTTTGGCTGTTAACTCTCGATGTGTTAAATAAAAAAAATTATTAAAATGGAAAATCTGCCAAAAAAGTGAAATTTTAAATTATCATCTCAATTCTTGTGGAACACCTAAAGGGTTAACAAAGTTTTAAGTAACTTGAGGGGTGTAGGTTCTTAAATAGGGTCATCTATGGGTGGTGTATATTATGTAAGCCCCACAAAGTGACTTCAAACCTGAACTGGTCCTTAAAAAGTGGGTTTTGGAAATTTTCTTAAAACTTTTAAGAATTGCTTCTAAAATGCTAAGTCTTCTAGCATCCTAAAAAATAAAATATCATTTGCAAACTGATTCTAACATAAAGTATACATATGGGGAATTTTAAGTAATCAATATTTTGTGAGGTATCACTTTCTGTTTTAAAAGCAGAGAAGTTGAAATGGCTTGGATAAGTAAAAGGGTTCCAAAGTTATTACCGCATAAAGTGACACATGTCAGATTTGAAAAAAATGGCCTGGGCAGGAGGGTGAAAACTGTCCCGGGGTAGAAGGGGTTAAAGATGCAACCACTTCTAATAAGAACACAAAGGTTGTATGGCATTTTCTAAATATGGTCTAGATGACCCCTAAGACTTTTGTGATAATGTTCTGCAGACTGATGAGTCCAAGATGGAAGACATGGGTCCTGTTACATCTGGCACAAAGCTAATACTGCATTTCACAATAATAATATCATATCAAGTCAAACATGGTGTCAGTAGTATGATGTCTGTGGTTGCTTTGCTTCTGTAGGACCTGGGCAACTTGTCATAATTAATGGAACCATTAAAATAGTTTTGAAGGAGAATGTCAGTCCATTAGTTTGTGTCCTAAAGCTCAAGTACAGTTGAGATATTGGCAAGACAGTGGTCCAAACCACAGAAACAAGTCTACCTTTGGAAGTCTCAGAAGAAACAAAATTAAGGTTTTAAAGTGGAAGAGCTAAGGTCCTGACTTGAATCCAGCTGAGTAGACCTTAAATTGGAAGTTCATGCTCAGAAACACTCAAATGTAGCAAAATTCAAACTATTCTACAAAAAAATAAAGAGACAAAGTCCTCAATAGCAATGCAATAGACTCACTGTTAAAGTTTGATTGCAGTTGTTAAGGGCGGCACAACTAATTTTTAGGTTTATAGGGGAGCAATTCCTTTTTCACATGGATTATATAGGTTTAAAATAAATCTTTATCTTCAATAAATGTACAGAATTTTATATTAAAATTGATTAAATGATCTAAAACAATTAAATGTGAGACACAAGAAATCAGATAAGGGGAGCAGCAACAGAAAATACTTGCATTCATATATGTTATACATGTGTTATTTAGACTATTGGAATATGACTTTTGTCATTAGAGATTATTCAAGACATAACAGATTGCGGTTCACCAAAGATTTCATGGAATTTTTGAATGATAACATAAAAGCATTAGTGTGTGTCAATGCAGTGAGTAGAACTAAGCCTTCTATTAATATGATAAGTGTGTGTGTGTTAAATATGATTTAAAGCCAATCAATTGCTACTCTTTTAAAATGTAAACTTCAATAACTATAATCAATCAAATGCTAAATATCCACACAGGTTTCACATTCTTGCATTTGATTTGCCATTGATGGATTACACAAGCATTCTGCTTTATACTGTCAAATATAATGTATAGTGGGAAATGCTGATATGCCTTAAATAGCCAGCTACACTTTCATGAGATATTAAGACTAAATTAAGAACAAAAGACTGAATATAAATGTTTTCAAGTGGATAACTGAATCATTTATAAACTATTTTAAAACAGCTTTCAAAACATATTTAAAATTTCCCACAGCTTGCTCTATTTTGAGTCATTAAGATATACTACTATGGCTCTTCAGTGAACCAGAAATCATAGTTGTTTGAAAATATAGTGGAAAATAGTTAAAGGGGTTATCCAAAGATACACTTTTTAAACAGACCTTTTCAGAGTGGATCCACTGTGGAGTTCATTCTTACCTGGTTCACACCACTAGATTCCAGCAATAGCACCCTATGGTCACCTTGGCAGGTCCTGGATCTCTGGGAATCAACATCCTGTTGGCAAGTGTCATGTGACCAAGGCAGCCAATTACTGGCCACAGCAGCGGCTTGTCACCCATGTGATATGGCACTGGATCATGCGCAGAGGCAGCCAAGGAGCAATGCAGCCAGATTCCAGCAACTGGGATTAGGTAAGTATGGACCCCAAAGTGGGTCCAGCCACTCTGAAGAGGTCTGCTAAAAACTTTAGTCTTGGATTATCCTTCTAAAGGGCGTTTAAAGATCAGGAAAAAAAATCCTACTCACCTGCTCAACCTTGCTTCACCACTCCAATTGTTTTGGTGGTCTTTATTTTCAGTGCTGCCGCAATAACCTTCTCGACTACTCCACATTTTTATAACAGTCAATCAAAGCTCTCATTGGTCACCTGGAGTAGTTGAATACATAATCAATACAGCGCCAGTCTAGCCACAGCAATAATGTACTCAACTACCTCAACATTATAGCTAAGGCTAATGACTGGCTGCAATTAACAGATTAAGTCAGTGACGTCACTGCTGCTGCTCCAGAAACAAAGACTGCAGCGATCACTGGATCAGTAGCAAGGAAATGGAGGGGGATTGAGAAGGTATAGCACTTTTTTTTTTTTTTATTTAAGAGCATTCCCAGATGTTGGGAGAAGAAGGGTTGAATTGAAGAAGCCTGGCAGTAGTTTATTCCCTCTCTCCAATGACAAAATATGTTTATTATGGAGTTAGGAAGAAAATCTTAAAGTTAGGGGCCTCTGTTCAAGCTGACCTTATTTGTGCACAAATGTTAAATTACAATTTACATGGACGGACAGATCATGTTATGTTATGATCTTGTCATTTCAAAATGAAACAGCAAAAATGTTTATCTTCTATCTTAAGGATATCTGCATAAATATTAATTAGTAGTTCAACCCTCATAAAATATATAATGTTCTTCCTCACTTTGGTTTTGCATTGGAAGGTACAGGGGGACAGAGGAATACCAGGAACTTAAATGGAGGGACAGTGGCACATGTGCACCACCAATCCGTGGAAACAGCCAGATAAACTATGCTGTCTATTCTAAGGATCAATAGGGATCCTGGTCCTTTATCTTTGCTTTCTCTGCATTAATCCCAACTAGTCTTGGTTAGAATATAACTAAAATGGAAGAATCTTCTAGTTTTACAAGTAATTTCATTGCTGATAATATACAGTGGTTCAAAAATGGAAGAAGATTGTCAGTCGACTTTACCAGCAAGCTTTTCAGCTTCCAATGAGAACAACTGACTGACAGAGGATTAAACACTTCAAAATTTCCGTTAGTATTTAGACCCTGCCCAACTCTAATTCTGACTAGTTTAAGTGTTTCTTCAAGGGAAACAATTTTAATGGTATTTAATTAATTATTAATTTTGTATTTTAAATAATTTCTTCTTGGCTTATTTCTACCACACATAGAAAGGGTTGAAAGTTTAAAGGGGTTCTTCAGGATTTTAGCCTATCCTAAGTTTTAAATAAAGGCACCCCACCAATCAACTGTTTGAGGAAGCCACGATATTCACCAGATCTCAGGTGAGCACCACAGCCTCCTTATAGCTTAGCAAGCACAGTGTCGTCCTTTGAAACGTGGCTTTGCTTGGTACTGCAGCTTAGCACCTTACCCTTGAATGATCAATGAAAGGGATGTCACATGGACTAGTTAAAGCCTAAGCTTCTCTTCATACAGCTGATCAGATAGTGATAGAGAATATTGAAATCCCAGAGAAATGCTTTAATTCTTGCAGCAATGAAATGTAGCTAAAATAGAATTGTATAAATTTCTCATTTACTCAGATTAGAATATACTTTGTTATATTGTTACCAAGACTATATTAACAATCAGTGGAGGGAAAAAATAAAAGTATATTTTAAAACATTTTTGGATATTAAACAATTCTACAGCCATATATATTTTTAACACATTTGTTGTATTATTTATGAGACTTTATCTATAAAAAAATAAATTTGATATACATGGAAAACTAGATGCAAAGTTGATAAGTAATATTTGAGTTTCATAGTTGCCCAGTCCAAAGTAAAAATCAGATAATGTATATTGTAGAATTTCTTTTACTGAAAATATAGAGGCAATAATAGCATGAGGAAAGCCAATTATAATGTCACTGTATAACTGACTGAAGCTATATAATTTACTGTACTTGCTATCTTTGTCAAGTTATAATTTTCAGCCTCCATCATCAAAGTCTGTATTGTTAGAAAGTAACAATGCAGATTAGTAAAATGAAGTGAAAAGCAATTACCTAGTATCATTTATGAAGTACTATGACTCTCAATTTACATATTGAGGAGGATGTCAGATAATGTGTAAATAAAGCTAAATCACTGTATAATGAAAAGTTCTCCAACTACCTAATACACTATACCGTACCCTTATTGGCCAGTCTGAAAATTGTGTTTAATGTTTTGGTATATTTAATGGGGTTGTCCAGGTTCAGAGCTGAACCCAGACATATCCCCATCTTCACCCCTCCGGCCCCCCTCAGGGCATGCTCCTTTGCTCTCCCTTGCCCTGCGCTGTATGGTGTTTCTCAAAGGCTTCCGCCCAGCAGTGTTGCTGGTGACATCACCAGATCTGATGGGACAGTGCTAAATGGGTTCACTGCTGGGTGGAAGCCTCTGCCTAGCAGTCCCTATGGAGAGCCCGGTAAGTCACATGCTCCGATGCTCATATCGGGGAGGGGGGGGGGCAATATGGATATATCCAGGTTCAACTCGGACAACCCCTTTAAGGCCTTATGTATATGGTACTTAGGCCATAAAACGGCACACAGTGCCCTATCCTTGTGCCTCCACACAGTGCCACATTAGGTGCCATATTTATTTAACTATTCCTTGCTAGATGGAATAATATATCGGTGTATTTGTCCCCCAATATAGTATGCCAGTTTTAGAATATAGGCTCTGTGCACTTATATAGGTACCCTATTTTGTCTCCAAATTGTGAGATTTTGTTCTGGTAGATAGGGTTAGCGGACGCAGTATAGAGGCTACAACAAGTTCTTTGGATCAAACAGTTCAGTGTTTTATTCACACTTTAGGCAAGTGACAAAACAAGCAGCCATAATCAAACAAAAAGTCACCTTGCAGTGGTAATTCACACCATGCAGCAATTTTGCCTCAAAGAGTCCTTGACCATAGCAGCACCAACCTGTTTTCATGCCTAACTGGTAGCAATCCTTCATCCAGACACAAGGCTCCCAGATCCCAACACAGAGACCCCGCTTCTGAGCCCAGCTGCCTATTTAAGGACAGCCAGGTGATGCCAAAACCCAGACCGGCACTTAAAATCTGGTCCGGTTTTTTACCTCACCTGGCTGTAAATCAGCCCAGCAGCACATGCTGGGCGGAAAATACCTGTTTTCCCAGACAAAACCTCTCACTGTGTCACAATACAAAAAAATTCACAATACAGCAGTGTGCATGAGATGTAATGGGTATATGTATGTGCAATCTGAACATGTGTGTAATGTGTTTGTATTGTGCAGCATTATGTATATGGTATACGCAGTACATGGCAGTATAGTTTATGCATATAGTATATGACTATAGGGCTTATACACTGTATCTACTCACATCATTTATGTGCAATACAATTCATATACCCTATTACAATATATGCTATTTGTAAATGCTGATTTTGACTTATTTATTTATATTACTTATTTTAATTGCTTGCATATTATTTGCTGTGGTCATGTACGGTATTTCAAGAATAACTTTATTGAGAAACAAACAGCATAACAAAGGTTAACAACTGTCAAATCTATATAGCCTGCAGATGGTAGTAAACATTTTAACATGCATAACTCACCAACATATTCTGCAGCACTTTACAGACATTATCACGCACTGTCCCCAATGGAGCGACTAATAAGTTCCCTATCAGTATGTCATTGGAGTGTGGGAGAAAACTGTAGAAGAAACTCATCCAAGAACATACAAACTGCATGCAGACGTTGTCCTTAGTCAGATTCTAACCTAGGACCCCATTGCTGAAAGGCACCAGTGCTAACCACTGAGCCACTGTGCTGCTGCATTTTATGCACTTTGACATAGCTTTATTACATCATTGGATCATAAATGCATGGCTCAGCCTATTTCTGCACTCACTCTCTAGAGAGCAGCAAGGGGATAACTGGCAACCGAGACATCTTTCAGGGAGCAGTTATTTAGGATTTTATCCGTCAGCATAACAACTGTAAGAAGGCCATATTAAACCACTGTAGCTACCAGTGCATCCTCTTCCTTCAAGCATATTCAACCAAATGACATTCATGAGCTTTTTGGAATTAACTAGTCTTACAACATCTCATTGTGGCTTAGGAGTGGCGGATCACTGCGACTTTTCAACATTCACACATTGATATGCTGACACAATTGGTTCACTGTCTTTGTGACACCAGAGGATAACTCAGCATATAAACTGTTTGACATGTTCTATAGAATATTCAGAAACATAATCATGACAGATATGTCAATACTATCTAAAATGCACTTATTTGGTTCTCTACCGTTACTTGGAACTAGAGATTAGCAAATCAATTCTAATCAAATCAAATTCAACCAGAATTTTGTAAATATTGGTGTCAAATCAGATTAGTACATTTTTGGTGATTTGATATGGGTGAATTTGTCATAGGGGGCAAATATAGCATTGACACCTGCACTCCGTTAAGAGGTGTGGTGCCCATGGTAGGTGAATGTTCACACTATCATATAGTTAATGCCATGTCAGTTTATAATAAGCAGAGAGTTTTATTTGTGCGTATAGTCACTAGAGTTGTTGCAAACATAACATTTTCCATTCGCAAACGCAAATTTTTCGCAAATGTTGGCGAACGGGCGAACCAGGCGAACCGCCATTGACTTCAATGGGCGGGCGAATTTTAAAACCCACAGGGACTCTTTCTGGCCACAATAGTGATGGAAAAGTTGTTTCAAGGAGACTAACACCTGGACTGTGGCATGCCGGAGGGGGATCCATGGCAAAACTCCCATGGAAAATTGCATAGTTGACGCAGAGTTGGATTTTAATCCATAAAGGGCATAAATCACCTAACATTCCAATTTTCTTTTTAACATCGTGGTTTAAAACATCCAGTGTATGTATACGATCAGGTATGATGTTGCATCGATCAGGTAGTGTAAGGGTTACGCCCGCTTCACAGACATTGACAGACCAAACTCCCCTTTTAATGCACCGCAAACCACCGTAAACAGTCCATTTGCCCAACCGCAAATTTCCTATTTGCCAGTGAAGGTTGGCGTCATTGAAGGTTTCTTCCTCCACCCAGCCACGTACAACACCAAGGGTCCCGGAAAGGTGAATTGAATTGATTTTTCGAATAGGGAGATGGTTAAAAAAACGCTGGCTCCCTCCCTTTTCAGTTTAATCCCTGTTACGTCCCATATCAGGGATTGCCTTTGTGAAAAATAAAATTTGGCCGGGTACCTTCGACTGCCTTCACAGTGACAGAGCAAACTCTGATACACCAAACTGAATTAATTTTAGGAACCGGGAGATGGAAAAAGCAGCTTGGTCGGTCCTCTTACTCCCAACTTGGGGCACTGCGCGTGCACGGAGCAATGTGCTGTGACACCCTATATGAGTGGTGTCTTAACTAGTACTATTCCTATCAGTTTAATCCCTGTTACATCCCCTGTCCGGGGACGTGTGTCGAATTGATTAACCATTGTCTAATTAACGAACCATTACGACATCCTGAAATAATTTAGTTCTGAGCTCTGTACTTGCTTTGTATTGGAATTGATGGGGATTTTTTTAATTGTCTGCATTATTTCTAATAAACTATTAAGAGACTTTATTATGATTTTTTTAATTTTATGTATTAAAAACCCATACAACTTAAAAAATAAAATATATATGTTTTTTCTATGGAAAATTATCCAGCCGATCGCTTTTGGTCTGTTCATAATGAAGCAACAGCTTTATCATCTGGGGTGGGATTGCCTTTTGTGAAAAAAAATTGAGGCCGGGTATCTTCGACTGCCTTCACAGTGACAGACCAAACTCTGATACACCAAACTGAATTGATTTGAGGAACCAAGAGATGGAAAAAGCAGCTTGGTTGGTCCTCTTACTCCCAAGTTGGGGCACTTTCTAAGTACCCAGGCTTACAGGACGTCCTCAAGCAGGCCAGGAAGGTGTGTGGCCATTTCAAGCATTCCTACATGGCCATGGCGCACTTTGCAGACATTGATGTTTTCAAGGCAGAAAATGTATGTTTTCAAGGCAGAAGGGTGACTAAAACATTGCGGCTTGAACCCTAGTTGGTGGCGGAGAATTCACGAAAGTCATCCGGTATGCAGACATTAAATACAGCAGCGTGGGGACCATTTTGAGGCCAAGGCATGTCAGGCCTTTTGTTAGTTAATAGTATCCCCTACTGTCAGTCCTTTCGGGATCCATGCCTCATTCATCTTAATGAAGGTGAGGTAATCAACACTTTTTTGACCGAGGCGACTTCTTTTGTCAGTGACAATGCCTCCTGCTGCACTGAAGGTCCTTTCTGACAGGACACTTGAAGCTGGGCAGGCCAGAAGTTCTATCGCAAACTGGGATAGCTCAGGCCACAGGTCAAGCCTGCACACCCAGTAGTCAAGGGGTTCATCGCTCCTCAGAGTGTCGATATCTGCAGTTAAGGCAAGGTAGTCTGCCACCTGTCGGTCGAGTTGTTCTCTAAGGCTGGATCCCGAAGTGCTGTGGCGATGTGTAGGACTGAAAAAGCTCTGCATGTCCTCAATCAACAACACATCTGTAAAGCGTCCTGTCCTTGCCGCGGTAGTCGTGGTAGGAGGAGGATTACTTTGACCTCTTCCCCAGTTAGATTCCCGTTGTGCTGTGACATCCCCCTTATAAGCTGTGTAAAGCATATTTTTTAGTATGGTTTTGAACTGTTGCATCCTTTCTGACTTCTGGTAATTTGGTAACATTTCCGCCACTTTCTGCTTATACCAGGGGTCTAGTAGCGTGGCCACCCAGCGCAGGTCGTTCTCCTTCATCCTTTTTATACGAGGGTCCCTCTACAGACATGACAGCATGAAAGACCCCATTTGCACAAGGTTGGATGCCTAACTACTCATTTCCCGTTCCTCCTTCTCACTGATGTCATTGGCGGTCTGTTCTTCCCCCCAGACACGTACAAGACCACGGGTCCCAGATAGGTCACAACAACGAGCACCCTGGGATGCCTGCTGTGGTTGGTCTTCCTCCTCCTCAAAGCCACATTCCTCCTCTGACTCCTCTTCCTCATACTCCTCTTGCAGCGTTGCCGCAGGTCCGGCAAGCGATGATGACAAAGCTGTTTCTGGTGGTGATGGTGACCACAACTCTTCCTCTTCCTCTTCACACTCATCTACAGCCTGATCCTGCACTCTTCGCAGGGCACGCTCCAGGAAAAAAAACAAATGGGATGAGGTCGCTGATGGTGCCTTCGGTGTGACTGACTAGGTTTGTCACCTCCTCAAAAGGACGCATGAGCCTACAGGCATTGCGCATACGTCCAGTAACATGCCAAAAAAATTCCCAGCTCCGCAGAGGCTGTCCTAGCACCCCGGTCATACAAATACTCGTTGACGGCTTTTTCTTGTTGGAGCAGGCGGTCGAACATTAGAAGTGTTGAATTCCAAAGTGTCGGGCTGTAGCAAATCAAGCACCTCACTGGCATGTTGTTTCGGCGCTGAATGTCTGCAAAGTGCGCCATGGCCATGTAGGAATGCTTGAAATGGCCACACACCTTCCTGGCCTGCTTGAGGACGTCCTGTAAGCCTGGGTACTTAGACACAAAGCGTTGTACAATGAGATTCAACACATGTGCCATGCACGGCACATGTGACAACTTGCCCAAATTCAATGCCACCAACAAATTGCTTCCATTGTCACACACCACTTTGCCGACCTCCAGTTGGTGCGGGGTCAGCCACTGATCCACCTGTGCGTTCAGGGTGGACAGGAGTGCTGGTCCGGTGTGGCTCTCTGCTTTCAGGCAAGTCAACCCCAAGACAGCGTGACACTGTCGTATCCAGGATGTGGAATAGCCCCTGGGGAGCTGGGGGGTTCATTAGATGTGCAGCCAGACGCCGCAGCAGAAGAAGACTCAGCCGAGGAGGTTATGGAAGAGGATGGAGTAGGAGGAGTAGAGGAGGTGGCAGTAGGCCTGCCTGCAAGTCGTGGCAGTGTCACCAACTCCGCTGCAGAGCCACGCATTCCATGCTTGGCAGCCGTCAGCAGGTTGACCCAATGCACAGTGTAGGTGATATACCTGCCCTGACCGTGCTTTGCAGACCAACCAGGTATCAGTGGTCAGATGGACCCTTGCCCCAACACTGTATGCCAGAGATGCCATGACTTCCTTTTCAATCACCGAGTTGAGGTTTGGGATTGCCTTATTAGAAAAAAAATTTCATCCAGGTACCTTCCACTGTGGTGTCCCAATAGCGACAAATTTTTTTGAAGGCCTCAGACTCCACCAGCTGGTATGGTAAAAGCTGGCGGGCTAAGAGTTCCGTCAAGCCAGCTGTCAGACGCCGGGCAAGTCGGTGACTCTGTGACATTGGCTTCTTACGCTCAAACATTTCCTTAACAGACACCTGACAGTGGGCAGATGAGATGGAACTGCTCAAGGTGAGAGGCGGAGTGGCGGGTGGTTGAGAGGGGGCAAGGAGGACAGCAGTGGTTGACGTGGCTGAAGATGCTGGACCAGGAGGAGGATGGTGGCGTTAAGCTTGTGTGCTGCTTCTACTCGTCTCTACGTCATCATGTGTTGATCCCATAGGCGTTTGTGATGTGCGATCATGTGCCTTCGCAAAGCAGTTGTACCTAGGTGGGTTTTGGATTTCCCACGACTCAGTTTCTTTTGGCACAGGTTGCAAATGGGATCGCTGTTGTCAGAGGCAGACACACAAAAAAACATGCCACACTGCTGAGCTTTGCAATGATGGCATTCTGGTGGTGGCAACAGCATGCGTTGATTGGCGTGCTGTCTGGCTGACCCCGGGTGCCGATACATACTGTCTGACTGTGCCACTAGCTCCTTGCGACGACCTCCCCCTGCTTCCAACTCGTCTCCTCCTTCTCTCTGTCTCCCCTTCTGAACTTTCCCCCTCTTCTTCTTCTCTTCGAGCAGGCACCCACGTGGCATCCACGGACACATCGTCATCATCAACCGCTTCACTTGTATCTGACACCTCAGCAAAGGAAGCAGCAGCGGGTACAACATCATCATCATCATCACACTGTACGTCCATGTGTGTAATGCTGCCTGACTGAGACATATCCCTAATATCTACATCCCCTGGCAATAATGGTTGCGCATCACTAATTTCATCCAACTGATGTGTAAATAACTCCTCTGAGGGATCAAGTGAAGCGGCTGTGGTGGCTGTGGTGGTAGTGGTGGTGGTGGCGACGGGCAGGAGAGTGGTGACCAAAGCTGAGCTGGAGGAGGATGGTGCGTCAAGGTTCTTAGCGGAAGCTGTTAAAGATTGGGTGTCCTGTGTAAGCCAGTCAACTATTTTCTCAGAATTTTTGGGGTTCAGGGTACGTGGCCTCTGAACACTGGGCATTATTCCAGGGCCAGTGGAAATCACAGCACCACGAACACGACGTCCCCTGTGGCGTGGCCTGCCTCTGCCATTATTAGATAAGTGTTACTATGCGTGCAAGGTACTGTAAAACTTTATATAAGTGGTGGGCAGTGGGCACAGTACAGTCTGTGTGGGCCTGGCTGACACACACGGGCTTGCAAATGTGATTAGATCACAGTTAAATTTAAAATAGATTTTTTTTTTTTCTGAAAGGTATTTGGGTGAATGACACCCTGTAACGGTATGAGTGTAGGCCTAGCCACTAGCCAGTGGACACAATAGAGTATGTGTGAGAGCCTGACACACACGGGCTTGCTAATGTGATTAGATCACAGTTAAATTTTAAATATAATTTTTTTTCTGAAAGGTATTTGGGCGAATGACACCCTGTAACGGTATGAGTGCAGTCCTAACCAGCCACTAGCCAGTGGACACAATAGAGTATGTGTGAGAGCCTGACACACACGGGCTTGCTAATGTGATTAGATCCCAGTTAAATTTAAAAACTTTTTTTTTTTTTTCTGAAAGGTATTTAGGCGAATGACACCCTGTAACGGTATGAGTGCAGGCCTAGCCAGCCACTAGCCAGTGGCCACAATACAGTATGTGTGGGCGCCTGACACACACGGGCTTGCTAATGTGATTAGATCACAGTTAAATTTTAAATAGAATTTATTTTTCTGAAAGGTATTTTGGCGAATGACACCCTGTAACGGTATGAGTGCAGGCCTAACCAGCCACTAGCCAGTGGACACAATAGAGTATATGCGGGCGCCTGACACACACGGTGTCACGAGGGTGTCAAGAGCCACGTCTGACTCCGTTATACCCGGGGTCAGGAAGTCGCAGCGGGTGGCTGCGCGCTCTATGTCTAAAGATCACGGTGTTTCTTAGTGTTTGTTTTCTGTGTTTGCCTTGCTATCCTTTTTGTCTCACTCAGGGATCCGTAGCTTCTCCTCCTCAGCTGTTTCTTGTCTGCCACTCCCAAACTCCTTATATTCTCCTCTCACACTTCTCTTGTTGCCAGTTATAGAGCTTCCTGCCTGGACATCTATGCTGACCCACTGGAGCTGAGAATCTGGTTGTTGTTCCAGAGTGCTACCCTCCGGATCCCTGTTGGGCCTTTGTTGTCTCCTGTTGTTGCCCACCTGGGATTATATGTTTAGTTTGTATTGTCTGTCCTCCCCTTGGTGTTTTTCTTTAGAGCTAGTGGTGCGGACTAGTGTTCCCACCGCCCTGTTCACTATCTAGGGCTCATCCTAGGGAAAGCCAGGGTTTTAGGCACGTGATCGGCGTACGGGTGAGGAACCCGTCTAGGGACGACAGGGCAGCCAGGCGCCAGCTGCAAGGTGAGTCAGGGGTCACCACCTTCCCTCTCACTAGGGCAGGGCCTCCCTCTTTTCCTCCCTCCGTGTCACGTATGTGACAGTTACGCCGATCGTGATACACGGGCTTGCTGATGTGATTAGATCACAGTTAAATTTTAAATTGAATTTTTTTTCAGAAAGGTATTTGGGTGAATGACACCCTGTAACGGTATGAGTGCAGGCCTAGCCAGCCACTAGCCAGTGGCCACAATACAGTATGTGTGGGCGCCTGACACACACGGGCTTGCTAATGTGATTAGATCACAGAAAAATATGAAATAGATTTTTTTTTTTATCTGCAAGGTATTTTCTGTCACACCCTGTATGAATGGTGTGCACTGTGCACACAGTGCTGTCTATGACTGAGCCTGCAACCTCTCACACACGGGCAGCCAGGCAACTGCAATATACATATATATGAAGAAAAAAAAAAAAAGCAGACTGATGTACCAGCCCTGAAAAGGGCTTTTTGGGGTGCTGTCTGGATGCTGTCCTTACAGCAGATGAGTCTGTGGACACAGAACAATGCCATAGCTGACGCTTTCCCTATTGAATCAGCAGCAGCTACACTCTCCCTCCTCTCTCTGTGAATGCAGATTCTGAATGAATCTAAAATGGATGCTGTCCAGGAGGTGGGAGGGTCTGGGAAGGAGGGTCTGCTGCTGATTGGCTGGAATGTGTCTGCTGACTGTGAGGTAGACGGTCAAAGTTTACTCAATGATGATGTATAGGGGGCGGACCGAAAATCGCATATGTTCGCCCGCAGCGGCGAACGCGAACAAGCTATGTTCGCCGGGAACTATTCTGCACCCGACTCCCAAGTGCTATCGGCTTCATCATCATGGAGTAGTTTCTGCATGTCACTGTCCTCCTCAACGGTCTCTGTGTAAGGAGGTGTTCAACGCCAGTCTCCTCATCACTACTTGCCCACCAAGCGGAGGAAGCGGCGGATGTCTCCTCCAGATCTTGGCTGGGCAGTAGCTGCTAAATATCCTCTAGTAGCTCTTCATCTCTGTAAAGTGTAGCTAAGACCACAGCATACATAACTTCTCTGGCTGAGGGAACAAAAACGGACAGAGGCAGGTGTAGGACAGGTGAGGGCACATGGCCTGCTCCCATACCATGCCAACTAAGGGTTGTGTCTGACTCTGAGCTCTATAGGCAGTTCTCCTCATGGCTTGGTGTTTCCTCTGATATGCATTGTCAGCTGTGAGAACTTAAATAGACATGGGTGTGTCTTTTTAAATTCTGTCCAATTAATTTAATTTAGGTGGACCCCAATCAAGGTGTAGAAACATCTCATAAATGAATAATGCAAATTAGAGTGAGAAATTTTAGTTTTTCCTTTTTAGTCAATTTTAAAAAGTTCCAAAATTCTGTTTTCACATTGTCATTAGAATGTATTAAAGCAGCATAGCAGCAAAATTTGAAAAAAAAAGCACTGTAATATGTGCAAGTGCCTGAGTGTCATATGTAGTGAGGCCCCACTGTCTCACCTCCCCTAGGCAGCTCTGCAAGTGGAGGCAACTAGTCCTGCTAACATTTTAGTATAGGTTCCTGGCAGCCATTTTAAATTATTCCTGGCAGCCATTTTAAATCATTCCTGGAGGACCGCTTTAAACCCATCCAAAGTCAATATGGACACTAAAGCCCCATTTCTTATATATAAATAGTCACTTTATGTGTAATAACTTTGAAATATTTTTATTTATCCGAATGAGAATATTTTTTCGTGAAAAATATGTTTTGTATTTCTTTAAAACAAATATGCAAATTTTACTTACTTACTGAAAATTTGGAAACATTTGCAATTTTTCAAATTTCTCTTCTTTTAAAAGTATTTTTTTTTCTATCTGGTTTATTTACAAATGCCTATCCAGGCAATAGAACCTGTCTTGACCCAGGTATAAATTAATACTTAACTTTTATTTGAATACAAGTAAAACCTAAATACTAAGTGTGTGCGAGATGCACTCTTTAATTGAACTTAAACAGAACCAAAAAATGAAGGGGTGTTAAAAACACAGTACACCACTTCACTGATAGGTGTATTGCTTTGACAATTAGGCGGGGTGAAGAGATGTGCACTATCTCTCACCCTTACCACTGTAAGGGCAGAACACTACCGTACCACCGGTGACTCTGCCAGCTGAGAATGGTTGTGATAACAACCATATAGAGTGGTGGGAGAAATGGAAATATCAACCCACTATGTGAATGGCGCATAAAGCGTCTCAGTTGATCTCAGACTGGGATAAGTGGCAACTAACGCCGCAACACGGACTCGGTGCACAGTAGCCAAAACCACAACTAACTTGATTGCTAAACCAAACCAAGCAACATCGGCCAGCCTGACCGCTAGTTGCTGGTTAACAGTGGAGTGGTGCACAGCGATTAAAAACTAACACTGCCCCCCGACATGTTTCGCCAGTATTCTGGCTTCTTCAGGGGTTAATGGGCAGCCATGAGTGACCCCGGCCACCTGGAGGTTTAAATAGTGTGTAAACTGATTGACAGGTTAGCCATCCTATCAGTTACAAAGGACAAAGCACTGCCAACCAATAGTGTCTTTAGACACACCCCTACAATCTGATTGGAGTGCCGGACACCGTCGCCCACTATACGCATCATCAGGGAAAGAAAAACAAAAACGTTTTATCAGTCTACATCCTTAGATATTGGCGCACTATCTCACTGCGCACGGACTTAGACTGTGCCAAACACCGTCGCCCACTATACGCGTCATCAATGACGCGCTGCACCCGAAGTGCCTGCGCGAACACTTGGAATACATCCACTAGTACTGTGAGATTGAGCATGCGCTGCGCTATCTATGGCTGCGCACAAACTCAGGCCCTGTAAAGGGGGACCTGTGCAGTGAGACAATACGCCAACATCCAAAGACGAAAACTGGGGACGCATGCCTCACAATACAGCGCTGCGCATAAGCACTACCTGGTATAAGTGCTGTGCAGTGGGCTACTAGGCATATACCTGCTTAGAGACAGAAAACTGAAAACAGGAACATAATTGCTCGTCTGCTCCACTAGTTCCTCTAGTTCCTAAAGTGTGCAGACTTGGGGGCAAAAAAAAAAGGGGGGCCCTACAGTGCAGACATAAAATCTCTTATCCATAGTGCAATTGCACAAGCATTGACATCAATAACTGGGGATTAGCCAAGTAAAGATGACATTAAGACTTAGCCAAGTAGGGGTGACACTACTACATGGTGACACGTCGTCTGCACCATCAGGATAAAGTGATTGAAGGAAGGACATTAGTATTGGTGGGGCTTTAATTGTATTTAAATAAAAGTCAATACACCCTTATCTATACAGAAATTAGAAAATAAGTAAATACAAAAAAAAAAAGAAATCAAAAAGTGAGGTCTAATGGTGTAACCCATCTAAGGCTGATAGGGAGGTGGTAGAGTGTTGGGCCTATAGGGAAAAATGTCCCTGATGCTGGCCCTGATGTAGATGATCCTGCCTATATACGGAATAGCCGCCCTGATAAGGGCGATCCCGTCTCTCGTACCTCCTAAAAACCCTAAAGAACCCTGGCGGGAGAGGGAACACAAGAATTAATAAACTTAATAGAAGACCTATACTAAAGTACACAAAATAATAAATAGAAAAAGTACCCGAGGAGATTAAATGTGGCAGTCAATAATCCAAAAAAAAAAAAAAGGTGAATATATATAAGGTAATAGAAATGTCCAATACCGTCCCTACGCGTTTCGCCTGGTTGTTGTCAGGCTCATCAGGGGACAAAATTGATCATGGAGGACCGACACCAAAAAGTACTAAAGTGATATTATGTACAAGAAGATTTATTTTTGATTTTTAGAGCTATTTTAGATAAAATAATAACAATATAAGCCGCTGGCTCTAATAAGAATAGTGACACCTGTCAGTAAGATAACTGAATATTTGATACAGGGGATCCCTAAGTAGCCGGTGGTGGATCGAGAGGTGGGGGTCTGGATTGATGAACTCTACAGATCCCCAAATCTCAAGAATTCCAGGGAGTGGCTAAGTGACGGTATATCATTTTATATATATAATGTATAATCCGAATAAAAAGGTCCCCCTGACTAGCTGCAAATTGGTTATAATATGAGCGGACACCACACATTAAGAGTCTGGACAAAATTAGATAATTAGACCAAGATGTGGTATAGACGATGTTCAGTAGGTACCACAGAAAGTAGCTATTTAGATTATAGCAGTGCAAGATAACAGGCAAATAGTGCTATTAAAGCACATGGTACTTGCGTTCCCTTAAAAGGTTAGGGGTCCACATATTGAGTCCATGGATGAGGAAGCCAGAGTCAGATGAGATGTTGAGGTGGCGCTCAGATGGTGATGTGCGGCAGGTATTTACTTATTTTCTAATTTCTGTATAGATAAGGGTGTATTGACTTTTATTTAAATACAATTAAAGGTTATATTTTAGAATGGTGGTAATTCTGTGATTCCCTGGTATATAACCTCATTCTACTACTGATTCCCCTGAACAGGATTATGTTCAAACTGTGAATGCATTAGTATTGGTGGCAGTGAATATGCATTTTGTCCAAAACACGTGTCAGTATTTTCATTATTATTATTACTAATAAACTGACACTAGATGTTCCAGCAAGGCCCTTCATTATTAGTCAAACCAGTGGATGGGGTACTCAAAACTTCTTGGCTCAATGTCTGGATACTAATATAGGTGTCAGTAGACACTTAAAAATTTTCAGAATAGAAAAAAAGAAAACACACAACAGAAAACAACAAACTACATCAAAGAAAAGCAGTGAAGGCAAAACCTTCATTGAGCCCTTTGGGACTGAGACTATCTAGCCGATAGATCCACCTAGTTTCTTCTGGCAATAAAATGGCATCCAGATCTCTCTTTCTTGCACCCAGAGTTTTCTTACAGATCCCCCAAAATTTGAGTACCTTATGGTCACCTCCATGATAGGCTCTGACATGCCTGGAGACCGAGGTGTCTGCCTTAGTGTTGATACTGCAAATATGCTCTCAGATCCTTCTCCTGAACTCTTGGGACGTCTTTCCAACATAAATTTTAAGACAGGGACATTGTATGGCATTTGGTTTTATAGTTAATGAATTGCCTTATCTGATATTCTCTTTTGTCCACAGGATTAATGAAGGATCGGCATCTCTTGACAAGAGGACAGAAGACACAGTCTCCACATGGGTAAGTACCCACTACATTAGATTTAAGCCAGGCAGTTTTAGGCGGTGCGGGGTGAAAGAAACTGTGGACTAATACGTCCTTCAGGTTTCTACCTCAGCTGTAAGTGACACTGGGATTCTACGTGATAACTGTCCTTCGGTCATTATCCGCCCACAATACATGCCAGTGTTTCTTCAGAATACAAAACACCTGAATGTTTTGGGCATCGTAGGTGCCAATGCATCTGACAACATGAGTTTTGGGGTCCTTGGATTCAGCTCTTAATAATTTGGTATTCTTTGCCCTAATATAGGCCTGATGCAAGACCTTTTTAGGGTATCTCCTAGCACGAAACCGGTCATATAGGGTCTTACACTCTTTTACAAATCCTACTTCGTCGGAGCAGTTCCTGTGGGCCCTGATGTATTGACCCACAGGAATTCCCTTCTTGAGGGGTCTTGGATGATAACTGCCCCACTGCAGCAGGTTATTCGTTGCTGTGGGCTTACGATGGATTTCAGACTGGATGTGGCCACCAGGGTCCAGGGTGAGTTTGAGATCCAGAAAAGTGATTGTGCTATTGTGTATCTCAGAAGTGAATGCCATACCTATAGTGTTATGATTAAGTGCTGAAACAAATTGGTGAAACTTATCAGGGGGGCCTTCCCACAATATTAGTACATCATCAATGTACCTGCCCCAAAAGAGTATATGCTGCGTAAATAAAATAAAAAAAATCTGGGCCACATATTGAATACTAATATCACATGCCATAAATGTCTTATAGGTGGAGGTCTTACTTTTAGATCTTCTTATCTCAAGAACGGGGCCGATGCTTTTCTCCATTAACTGTTACGGGATGTCCAAAAATAGCAGAGTAAGCATGTTAAACTATTTTTGGAAGTCCCATAGTTGTGATTGGAGAGGATGCCACACCTGCATAGTATGTTATCCATATGGGAATACCCCTTTGAGGCATATATTTATCACACAAAATAGACAATTATTAACATTTATGATATGTCTTCTTATCTTGGCATCAATTTTTAAAAACTGTATCATTTTATGAGGATACTAGAAGTTTACTTGGAAAAAAATGTTTAGGGACCAGTTCATTTCAGAGAAGGCTTCATGGTGCTTATCTATTAGAAAACTCCTCCAAATCACAATTTTTTTTAAAACTGCACCCATCAAAGTATTCAAAAACACATTTTAAAAATGTGTTAACCCTTTTGTGCTGTGGCATCCATCAGACATAACTGTACATCCGGATACAGAAACAAATTTAGAATCCTGGCATGCAGTTACATTATTCTGCAAGAAAATGGTAAAGAAGGTTATAGGTGTTTTTTTTTTTTTTTGTCTCTATATTCCATGTGCATGGTGAGAAGGTTGACATTGCCATGGGGTGTGCTTAATATTATGTATCTGGCCTCATATTGTTTTGTAGAATTTTGTAGAATTAAAAAATGTCAATGTTAATGACATAGAAAGGTCATAGATATCTGGTGGCAGACTGACTCCTGCAGACTCCAACCAATGAGCTTTTTGAAAGTGCTGCAGTGTTCAGACGGACACTGAAGCCACTTCATAATATACCAAGCACATAAATAAGCTCTTCTTGCTATTGTAGCTCAAACCTATTAACTTGTATAAGATTTAGCCACGCAAAGGCTATGTAATGATGGATTTGATGGCACAGGCAAAAGGCAGAGGTTGCCATTCTTTCCAACAGCTGATTAGAGGGGCTGAATCCCCCTTCTTCCCTGATCCGATATTGATGACCTATAGTATAGGTCAACACTTAAATCTGATAAAATCCCTTAATTTTAAAGTTACTCTATGACTATTAATTTTATATATAGGATTATTGTTGTATTAATTGTATTTTTTTTTTTATAGGAATTTATTTTTCTACTAACACAGAATTACCTTCGCATATTTTATGTATCTTAAACTTCATGGACCACAAATGAAATGCACACAATTATCATTCAAAATGTCAGCTTTCGTCATTTTATAATTTGTTATGTGAAGACTAATAAGAAAATGCCTAAAAGTCTAATTATTTAAATTATTAAGAAGTATTTGAATTAGAATGTAAAGTATATAATATTACCAGTACAAATATAAGTGTAAGCTGTTAAATACATAGCATCTGGAAAGCAAAGTGTTTTTAGATTAAGTATTGTATTTGTTCACATCAACAGGAACAAGAACAGAAAAAAACTATGGTACACGTTACTTAAGCTAGATATATCCCCGTGCATTCTCGCCCCTTTATCTTTGTAATGGGGCTGAGCATGAAAATAGGCATGGAACTTTTGAGGCTAACCAGCAGCTGACAAAACATTGTCTGCATGAATATCCCTTTCAAAAACCTTTAAGCCTGTGTGTTGACTACTATGAAAATCCATACTATAGTTTTTGTGTAATAAAAATACCAAAATCATGTCACAACCGACAAAAATAAAAAAAGCTTTGTTAACCCTTCTGGAGCGTGGCCTGTTTAAACTAGCCTGCAAAGTACCCTAATGACACAGTGACTCCATATGCATTTCTTATTAACACGCTAGCTCATAGAACTGTTTTTTATTATTACGCCAGCCGAAAGCCTTTGTAGTCTTTAAAGGTGTATTGCAATCGTATCTCAGTGAGACCAATTAAAAATACTGACATTCTTACAGATGTTACCAACAGGTGCTCTCTGATCTGCTAAACGTAGTGAAGATTTCTTTCTTCTGGGTGCTGCGGTATGGGTTAAAGGTTATTACTCAGTGTAAGGTCTTGAAGCATGGTAAGTCTCACAGGTCTTTGTTAAGGAGGGAAAAAATATGGTCTTCATGAAATTTATGTACTGCAAAAGATAACTGCAGCTGCAAACCCGTGTTCTTATTGAAAACATATGAAAGCTATTGCCTATAATACAAAATGTTGCCCTACAAAGGATAAATGAGAACATGTCAGAACACCAACATGGTCTGTAACATTTTAGATTTTTGCCAAATGGCTTCTTAAATCCTTCAGCCTGAAAACATACATTGTACAGATCCAGCATTCTGTTATTTAACTATATATGCATTATAGTGGAGCTTATTTTCAATCTGCTATTACTTATAAAATGAATAAGACAGTATGTATATATATATATATATATATATATAAAATAAAAAATAAAGGGACAATATATTGTGCAACGACTTGTATTGTTACCTTAAAGCGCACTGTCTAAATTAAATGACACAGAAATACCTAATGATGCTGAAATGCACAGTAAAATCCATGATGGTGATAGCATTTGATATCTTACATTGAGTGCTTAAATTATCCCTGGGGACCTATTTTCTATGGAACATACTATACTATTTAAACACGAAGCATCATTTCAGTAAATATATATCATGAGTAAGGTTGTATAACAGAACTTATTGACTTATTGTTGCCATTTACACCATTGAAGTCTATTTTTAATGTTTGGGCAATAAAAGATTCATGATTTTAACCTCTTAAGTGCTGGATTATATTTACAACGTTTGACCATGGGGGCTGAATCCGTGCACCCGAACAAAACCACCTCCAATACTAGCTCGCATAGATTTCTTCAGTTTTTTTATTTTATTTCTGGAGGTGAGCAAATACAGGAAGGTTCAGAACAAAGGTTCTGCCATTGATGATGTCCATTTGCCCTCCAAGGACATATAACCGAGAATTGCCTGATTAGTTCAACAACTTTAACAAACATCTCATCTGCTCCAAGTAGTCTTTAAAATTTACATTTAAGATTACAAACATTGTACAGTAGCTAAGGGTCCAGTTTAGGATTATAAAACATTAAAAGATTGTGTATACTTTTTTTTAACCATAAAAGGGCTTTCCTGCCAGCCAGAGACCCAACAAAGGCCCGCAGGCCTACCATCAGTGAACAGAAGTAATTCAACTTTTTCTATTTGGTATTTCCATAAATGTAACTACCCATGAAATAAAATAACCACCTCATTGTAAATGACAGTCAAATACATATTGGTAGAATTTTTTTTTTTCTTATCACCAAATTAATAAAATAATAATAGTAATGATAAACTTCTTATTTGTCAAAAAGGTACCACAGAATTTTTTTTATTCCAATTAATCCGATAAAAAAGCATTCCCTCTTAAAACTATGTCAACAAAGAAATAAAAAGTTGGCGGAAATACAATTAGCAAGAAAAAAAAATTGCTGTGTCATCAAGACCAAGATTGATTGTTTCCCTAAAGAGTTAGATTTATGCAAAATATTAAATGTAACCAGATTTCTGGGCATTAATTGTTCAACAGGCACATTTAAATTCTCAAAATAATAAGGACTATTCTGAATGTTTTAGTGTTGTAGGTCTTTCATTTAACAAGAGTAAGCAGCATGTCAAAATTCCTAAATGAAAAATGCACTCATAATCTCACAGACACACTTAGCTTATCAGAAGCATTAAAATCCAGCGCCACTGTATGGATATTGTAGTTTAAAGATCTGTAAATGCACAGATGTTTCAATTTGTGTAATCTCTTTACAACACGGGGACGCTCTAAGAGATAGACTGTCCTAATTTCGGAAGCAGAGATTATATAGTGATTTACCAATTATCTTGACAACAAAAGTGAAACAGAACTAAGGAAGAGAAGTCTTGCTTAGGCTCGAATCACACCGACAGTTTTTGTGATGGTTTTAGGGTAATGTTTTTCTTTTTTTTTGGGGGGGGGGGGGGGGAGAGTTTAGCCATAGCCAGGAGTGAATGCAAGTGGAATTAGAAACACAGTTTAATGGAAAAATGTGTCATTCTCTTTCCTACTGTATCCACTTTTGGCTGTGGCTCAAATAAATTACACCTCAAACTGCTTCAAAACTTAATCTGTGTTTCCAGCTTTTTTATTGATTTAGTTTAGATCTTTTATCATATATTTTTTAATGTTTGACAAGAGTGTTACCTCTGAAAATATGTTATAAAATGAAACAGGATTATCTTGCCATAAGAACTAATATAGGAATTTTATAAATTATCTTGGAATTTCATAATTTATGTGGTATTATCTGTCCTTAGGGAGAGCACCTTAATCGGCGTGAGGAGACTTTGGAATTCTGAAAAGAATTCTGGAAAGAAAAGGATGCAAATGAGTTCTTAAGAAGCTCTGCATCTAATGCCACCAGATGTAAGGCAGCATGCCTGGATAGCCTACAGCTATTAGGGCATGCTGGAAGTTGTAGTTTTGCAACAGCTGGAGGGCCACAGGTTGAGCTTGCCTGCTATAAGTCAATGTTCGACCCTTTAAATAGGCCTTGTGACATGACTTGAATATTAAAGAGGTTCTCCGGGCTTTTTCATATTGATGACCTATCCACAGCTGTTGATGAGATGGCACGCACTTCCTTCTCTCTTCCTGCTCTCCACTGTATGTGTATGGAAAAGCAGCTGCAGACATGAAGAGAGAAGGGAGACAGCACGTGCACACAGTGCTCGCCATCTCCTCAAACAGCTGATCGGCAGGGGACCCCCTGCAGATCTGATATTGATGACCTATCCTGAGGTCATCAATATGAAAAAGCCCACAAAACCGTTACATAAGCCAGCACCTCATCTGCAGACAGCTGTATAGAAACCCTGGATTTAATTCTACTCAAAGTAGCCGTGATGATTATGAGTAAGCTGCAGTTGGCAGCTCTTTCCTGAAGAATTATTCCTCCAGCCACCAGTGGCAATTGTGTCCACATCACTAGCCTATTTTCTATGCATATTAGATAGTGCTTGAGAATAGTCTTGTGAAATGGAAATATCATTGATATTATCTGGATATTTCCTGGCTACAAAGTACTTGATAACTAGAAGCAACATGCACATCAAATAATTTTGCATTCTACAAAGTGAGCAGTGGAGGTTTAGGCATATTAAGCTGCAGTTGGCAACATAATATCTCCTCTCTCTGGCACAGTCGCACACAATATATTGACAATTTCCAATAGGTGTTTCTCACACTTTGTGGTTTCTCTATCATTTCAACCACAATGCACACTCTCCCTTCACAGTCATGATATTGCTATCTAATCTGTTTTTATTTTCTGATTACAGATTTCTTATTTTGTTTCCTAAGCATGATTATGGGGGCGGCCATCTTGCCTGAGCTGTTCTTGACAGCATTTAGAAAGCATTAACAAAATTGCTTTACGGCAGCCATGTGGGCCATAGACACACTGGTCTGGAGGGGACCTTATTGACATCTATGGGGGAGTTTGCTAGGCATGCTCTGTGACTAGAGTTGAGCGGACACCTGGATGTTCGGGTTCGACTGGTTCGGCCGAACATCAGAAAAAAGTTGGAGTTCGGGACCCGAACTTCACCCAAAGTTGACCTCGAAACATTGGGAATATTAACCTGTGATAACCCCCTGCAGTTGTGCTCTACACACGTTCAGACAATACACTGGCTGCAGGGCAGGCCAGCACCTCCAAGGGGTAAAGGGCAAGCTCAGGCCTTGTGCCCAATTTGGAGACCCAGAAGTTGCAGGGGCTGACCCCTGTCAGTCAGTTCGTGTAGGCGTGTGCAAATTTACTGACCCACCATGTTGCACGTCCCCGTGATGTTCAAGATCCAATTTGATATCTGCTCTATCAACTTTCGATATTCTTTTCTGCGCCTACCATGGTGATCACAGGTGGTGGGGAATCACGGTTACACACCGGAGATGGAGCATGAGAAAGAGCACATACAAGGGATGATTAATTTTTTCAAATTGAAAATTGTTCAATTATGGGAGAAATTATTAAAGTATAAAAGTGTGACAACTTTTTAAAGTTTAAGCATTGAATGAAAGGATGTGGCGAGCATTAATTAATGAAGAATTTAATAAATTTTATTAGCTGTCACCTATTCATAGCAAGGGTTTATCCACGTCTAAAATTGTATAATGTCAACAAAAGAATCTAACAGAAAAATTAGTGAAATTTATTAACCTGTCTACTTGGTAGAGCAGGGGTCTATGACAGAAAAAAAATGTTTATCACCCGAAAATGTTGAAGAAAATGTATTGAAATTTATTAAGCTGTCAACTAGGTAGAGTAGTAGTAACAGACATTTTTTTTTACCTGTCTACTTGGTATAGCAGTGGTACATCACACCCAAAATGTTTTGAATTTCACCAGAAAATGTAACTGAAATTTTTTTTTAACCTGTTTACTGGGTATAGCAGTGGTACTTTACACCCAAAAAATGGTGAATTTCACCAGAAAATGTAACTGACAATTTTTAATTTTTTTAAACCTGTCTACTAGGTATAGCAGTGGTACATCACACCCAAAAATTGGTGAATTTACCTGGAAAATGTAGCTGACTATTTATTTATTTTTTAACCTGTCTACTAGGTATAGCAGTGGTACATCACACCCAAAAATTGTTAATTTTCAATTGAAAATGTAACTGACAATTATTTTTTTTAACCTGTCTACTAGGTATAGCAGTAATACATAACACCAAAAAATTGGTGCATTTCACCAGAAAATGTAACTGACAATTTTTATTTTTGGTCTACTAGGTATAGCAGTGGTACATCACACCCAAAAATTGGTGAGTTTCACCAGAATATGTAACTGAAAAATATATTTTTTTTGTTTAACCTGTCTACTAGGTATAGCAGTGGTACATCACAACCAAAAATTGGTGAAGTTCACCCAAAAATGTAAATGACAAAGTAGTGAAATTACATAAAATAAAATACGTACAAATAAATAAAAAAAATTGATTTATGAGGTGGAGTTCCATATGGAGTAGGATTTTGAGGAGGCGGTGGATGTAGCGGTGTAGGTGGAAGTGGCAGTGGAGTAGGACAAGGTAGCCAACACAAGTTTTTGGTTGTAATTTTTTTTTTTTAATTAGGGTACACTCTAAAAGAGTGAAATATCCAAAATATAAGAATAAGCAATTGCGCTGCAGTATAACAATGGCTGGTTAGTGACGGTATACATGTCTATTCTGCACAAGATACGGACAAGTCCTGAGGGATCCATGCCTGGTTCATTTTAATGAATGTGAGCTTGTCCACATTGGATGTGGACATGCGGCTGCGCTTGTCTGTGATGACGCCCCCTGCCATGCTAAACACACGATCAGATAATACACTTGCTGCAGGACAGGACAGCACCTCATAGGCGTAAAGGGCAAGCTCTGGCCATGTGCCCAATTTGGAGACCCAGAATTTGAAGGGGGCAGACCTAATCATTCAGTTTGTGTAGGCGTGTGCACATACTGCTTCACCATGTTGGTGAAATGCTGCCTCCTGCTAAGACGTTCCATATCAGCTGGTGGTGCTGGTTGTTGTGGCGTGCTAACAAAGCTTTTCCACATTTCGGCCATACGAACCCTGCCTTCTGAGGTGCTGGCGGTGCCCCAGCTGCGTTGGCGACCTCTTCCTCATCAACTGCCTTCGCCTTGTGCTTCCACTGTGCCTCGCTGACAGGTGGGAATGCCACCAGCAGCGCGTCTACCAGCGTGCGCTTGTACTCGCGCATCTTACGATCGCGCCCCAGTGACGGAATTAAGGGCGGTATGTTGTCCTTGTAACAGGGATCCAGTAGCGTAGCCACCCAGTAATCAGCACAAGTTAGAATGTAGACAACTCAGCGGTCATTGCGGAGACACTGCAGCATGTAATCGCTTATGTGTGCCAGGCTGCCTAGAGGCAACGAAAAGCTGTCCTCTGTGGGCGGTGTATTGTCTGTGTCCTCTGTATCCCCACAGCCACGCACCAGTGATGGCCATTAGCTGGTCTTAGTGCCACCCTGCTGTGAACATGGTTCCCCCTCCTCCATCTCCTCCTCCTCATTCTCCACCTCCTCAACCTCCAGAACTGTGCCCTGGCTGGACAATTGTGTACCTGGCATTTGTGGGTGCAGGAATCCACCCTCGGAGCCACATCCTCTTCCACCATCTCCAGCAGCGTTTTTTCAAGGAGGCATAGAAGTGGGATAGTTACGCTGAGAAGGGCGTTATCGGCACTGGCCATGTTGGTGGAGTACTCAAAACAGTGAAACAAGGAACACAGGTCTCGCATGGAGGCCCAGACATTGGTGGTGAAGTGGTGCTGTTCTGCCGAGCGACTCACCCGTGGCGGTGAGCGGGAATGCCGAAGTTACACTGCAGTGCTGACAGCCGAGCAGCAGTAGGGTTAGAACGCTGAAAGCGCGCACAGACGGCCTGTATTTTATGCATCAGCTCTGACATATCGGGGTAATTTTTAGGGAATCTGCACCACCAAATTCAGCACATGCACCAGGCAAAGGATGTGCGTCAAACCGGCTAGTCCCAGAGCTGCTACGAGAGTTCGCCAATTATCGCACACCTCCAGGCCAGGCTTGAGGCTCACTGGCACCAACCACTCATCGGTCTGTTGTTCAAGGCCCGCTCACAGCTCCTGCGCGGTGTGGGGTTCGTCCCCCAAACAGATACGTTTTAAAACTGCCTGCTGTCGTTTACCTCTGGCTGTGCTGAAGTTGCTGGTGAAGGTGTTACGCTGACCGGATGAGGAGCCGGTAGAGGGTGAGGAAGCGGAGTAGGAGGAGGAAGCAACAGGAGGCAAACTGAAGCGCCCTGCAAACCTCGGTGGTGAAAGGACATGCGCCTAACTGCTATCCGTCTCAGGCCCAGCCGCCACTGCATTTACCCAGAGTGCTGTTATGGAGATATAACCCCTGACCATGCTTACTGGTCCACGTATACGTAGTGAGCTGCACCTTGCCACAGATGGCATTGCGCAGTGCACACCTGATTTTGTTCCCTACTTGGTTGTGCAGGGAAGGGATGGCTCGCCTGGAAAATTAGTGGCGGCTGGGCACCACGTACTGTGTGACAGCCACCGCCATAAGGCACTTAAAACTATCCGTCTCCACCAGACGGAATGACAACATTTTAAAGGCCAAAAATTTAGAGATGCTGGCATTTAGGGCTAGGGATCACGGGTGGGTAGGGGGGTACTTCCTCGTCCTCTCCAGGGTTTGGGAGATGAAGAGCTGAACGCTTCCGTGGGACATTGTGGAGATGCTTGGTGACCCAGGTGTTGTTGTTGTTGCCAGATCCTCTGTTTGCAGGGTGGCAGGTGGCACTGTCACTCCAGAGGTGGATGAAGAGGCCGCGACTGCAGCAGAAGAGGAAGCAGGAGGAGCCAGAGACCTTTCTTGGTTTTTGAGGTGTCTACTCCGCTGCAGCTCGTGCTTTGCACTTAAATGCCTGGTCATGTAGGTTGTGCTCAGGTTGAGAACGTTTATGCCTCGCTTCAGGCTCTGATTTCACAGCGTGCAAACCACTCGTGTCTTGTAGTCAGCACATTGTCTGAAGAACTGCCCCGCCAGGGAACTCCTTAGAGCTGGCTTTGGTGTGCTTGGTCCCTTGCTGCGGTGGGCAGTAGCAGGCTTACTGTCTAGAAGACGGCCGCTCCATTTTTGCACCCTGCTCCCTCTTCTGCTGTGCTGGTGGCTCTGTTCGACCACCGCCTCTTCCTCTAAACTACATAGGTCACTCGCATGACCTTGATTCCATGTGGGGTCGAGGACCTCAGCGTCCTCCACATCATCTTCCACCCAGTCTTCACCCGTGCCTTCCTTGTCGGTCTGCACACTTTCGAAAGCCCCAGCAGTTGGCACCTGTGTTTCGTCATCATCCGAGACATGCTCCGATAGTCCTCCCATTTACTCATCTTGAAACATAAGTGGTTGGGCATTGGTGTATCAGAGTCATCAAAAAGCAGAAGAGACTGCTGCATGACTTGGGGCTCAGACTGCTTGGCTGATTTGCAAGGGGGTGAGGTGAAAGACTGATGGACATCGGCTGCAGGTGCCAACTGTGGTCTTTCAGCAGGAGACTGGGTGGGAGACAATGTGAAGGAACTGGATCCACTGTCAGCAACCCAATCTACTATCGCCTGTACTTGTTCAAGCCTCACCAGCATTAGGCCCGACCAAATACCGCTGTAGGTTTTGTCGCCTTCTCGCACCTGAGGAAGGGGTTTCACTTGTGCATGTAGCTGGCACAGATCGACCATGTCCTCTCCCTGCAACAGGAGCTCCACCAGCAGCACCATGACCTGGGCCTCGTCCCTTATTTGACGCTCTCCTCATATTTTTTAAATTTAGGATCTTGCCCTAAATGGGTGTTTAATTAATAGTAGAATAGAACGACAGTATGTAAAGGGTGTATCTCACATGGCCTGAACCAGACTAGGCCTCAATAAAATCTTTTTTTGCCCAAAATGGTTGTATTCCAAATGCCTAATTCAAACCCCTGTATGTAGAGGTGGTATCTCAGAGGGCCTGAACCTCTGTAGGCCTGAAGTAAATATATCTTTGCACAAAATGGCTGTATTTAAAATGGCTGTATTTCAAATGCCTAATTTAAACCCCTGTATGTAGGGGTAGTATCTCAGAGGGCCTGAACCTCTGTAGGCCTGAATTCAATATTGGTGCACCAAATGACGGTATTTAAAATCTCTGAATGTAACCCAAATGTATTAAGGTTGTATCTCACAATGACATCTGCATCAAAGGCTGCCAACCACATTTTTTGCACCCAAATGAGTGTTTGTTTAAAAACAGAATATGACAGCAGTATATAAGCCTGTAAATTCACACGTGCTGATGCTGCAATGCCTGAAAATAGTGTTGATTGGCTGCTGTGCAGCCTTTTAAAAGCACCAAGAAAGCGGCGAACACCGAACCCGAACCCAAACTTTTACGGAAATGTTTGGGTTTGGGTCTGGGGTCCAAGAATCCTAAAGTTCGGTACGAACCCGAACTTTACAGTTTGAGTTCCCTCAACCCTAATCGACAGTATATAGCCCTGGAATTTCAAACGTGCTGATGCTGCAATGCCTGAAAAATTGTGTATTTTGCCCAAAAAAAGGGTGTTTTATTAATAGAAGAATATAAGCCCTGCATATACAAGTTGTATCTCACACGGCCTGACCCACACTAGGCCTCAATTAAAGATTTGTGCACCAAATGGCGGTATTTCAAATATCTGAATAGAACCACACTATGTAAAGGCTCTGTCTCACAATAACATATGCAGCAAAGGCTGTATCTCACACAGCCTGACCCACACTAGGCCTCAATTATAGATTTGTGCACCAAATGGTGGTATTTCAAATATCTGAATAGAACCCAAATATATAAAGGGTGTATCTTACAATGACATATGCAGCAAAGGCCGCCAAATACTCATTTTTTGCCCAAACGGGTATTTGTGTAATAACTGAATATTGCAGCAGTATATAGCCCTGGAATTTCATACGTGCTGATGCTGCAAGGCCTGAAAACTTGTGTATTTTGCCCCAAAAAGGGTGTTTTATTAATAGAAGAATGTAAGCCCTGCATATACAAGTTGTATCTCACACGGCCTGACCCACACTAGGCCTCAATTAAAGATTTGTGCACCAAATGGCGGTATTTCAAATATCTGAATAGAACCACACTATGTAAAGGCTCTGTCTCACAATGACATATGCAGCAAAGGCTGCCAAATAAGCTTTTTTTGCCCAAACTGGTGTTTATTTAATAGCTGAATATGACAGCAGTATATAACCCTGGAATTTAAAATGTGCTGATGCTGCAAGGCCTGAAAAATTGTGTATTTTGCACCAAAAAGGGTGGCTTATTAATAGAAGAATATAAGCGCTGTATTTAAAGGGTGTATCTCACACGCCCTGAACCAGACTAGGCCTCAATTAAAGATTTGTGCACCAAATGGCGGTATTTTAAGTATCTGAATATAACCCAAATATAAAGGGTGTATCTCGCAATGACATATGCAGCAAAGGCTGCCAAATACACATTTTTTGCCCAAACGGGTGTTTGCTTAATATCTGAATAT